>NC_134582.1:6442500-6447500 GCF_037038515.1 Microtus pennsylvanicus
GCAGGAACAAGATGTAGGCCATGCTGAACCTGTGGTCAGGAAGCAGAGGCAGGAACAGTATGAGGTCACGCTGAACCTGTGGTCAGGAAGCAGAGGCAGGAACAGGATGAGGTCATGCTGAACCTGTGCTCAGGAAGCGGAGGCAGGAAGAGGATGTAGGTCATGCTGAACCTGTGCTCAGGAAGCAGAGGCAGGAACAGGATGTAGGTCATGCTGAACCTGTGCTCAGGAAGCAGAGGCAGGAACAGGATGAGGCCATGCTGAACCTGTGCTCAGGAAGCAGAGGCAGACAAATGCTAGTACTCAGCTAGTTTTCTCCTTTTCCTTCATTCTCGGACCTCAGCCAATGGAATGGCTTCACCCACTTCAGTATAAAACTCCCTTAAAGACGAGCCCAGAGAGTTGTCTCCTAGGTGTCTAGATCCTGACAGTCAATGTTAACCATTTCACAGGAGAATTATTATTTTCCACAGTTACTCATTTTCACTGGCGTACACTACCCATGAAACAGTCTCACAGTCTCAAGGCCACTCCCCCCAAGTGGACTTCACTTGTCTCCAGGGGGCAGCTCCCCATTGTGTTGCTGGGCCCTCTGCTCCTCTGATGCTGTAGCGCTCTGTCCTGCAGGTGACCCTAGTCTATGCTCGAAGTCCCCCCAGTCTGGGTCCCCCAGTCTAGCCCATCGGCCAGGCAGGATTCAGGGTGGTGGTGGTGGTCCTCCGTCTCAGGCATCTCTATATCCCGAAGCAAATATGAACAGGTGAAACCTCACTCTTATTTTCCCTCCTTGAGTTCTAGAAGATTGTTATCCACTGTGTTTCCAATACGGTCTAGAAATGCTGGAAATGCCACGTGACTGGCAGTCACTGCTGGTGTGATAAAATGCTCTGACAAAATCAACTGAAAGGAAAAAGGTTTATTCCATGTTATAATCAAGGTTATGATAGTAAATAATTCAAGGTTACCATCTATCAAGACAGAAATCCAGGAAGAGGGATCTGGAAGCCACTGGGCACAGTGCATCCCAGTTAAGCAGCAGAGATTGATGATTGCGTGCTAGTCCTCAGTCCTGTTCCTCCAGCTTACTCAGTCGGGGATCTCCTGCCCAGTGAGCAGTCCTGTGCTCAGTCCAGGCTCTCCTGCCTAAGGTTGATCCTGTGCTCAGTCCGGGATCTCCTGCCTAAGGTTGATCCTGTGCTCAGTCCGGGATCTCCTGCCTAGAGAACAATCCTGTGCTCAGTCCGGGATCTCCTGCCCAGTGAAAGGTCCTGTGTTCAGTCTGGGATCTCCTGCCTAGGGATCAATCCTGTGCTCAGTCCGGGATCTCCTGCCTAAGGATCAGTCCTGTGCTCAGTCCAGGCTCTCTTGCCTAAGGTTGATCCTGTGCTCAGTCCGGGATCTCCTGCCTAGAGAACAATCCTGTGCTCAGTCCGGGATCTCCTGCCTAAGGATCAGTCCAGTGCTCAGTCTGGGATCTCCTGCCTAAGGATTGGTCCTGTGCTCAGTCTGGGATCTCCTGCCTAAGGATCAGTCCTGTGCTCGGTCCAGGATCTCCTGCCCAGTGAGCAGTCCTGTGCTCAGTCCGGGATCTCCTGCCTAAGGATCGATCCTGTGCTCAGTCCGGGATCTCCTGCCTAAGGATCAGTCCAGTGCTCAGTCTGGGATCTCCTGCCTAAGGATTGGTCCTGTGCTCAGTCTGGGATCTCCTGCCTAAGGATCGATCCTGTGCTCAGTCTGGGATCTCCTGCCTAAGGGTCGATCCTGTGCTCAGTCTGGGATGTCTTGCCTAGGAATCCGTCCTGTGCTCAGTCTGGGATCTCGGACCCAGGGAATGGTTTACCAACACCAGCTGACACAACGAGATAACCCTCCAGAGCAAGCCCCAAGGCCCATCTCCACGTGATTCCAGACTCTCTCAAGTTGTCAACAATCACTCCACACATAACCATCTGTTTATTTCCTAATCCCATTGTGTTTTACTCAGGTCTTTCTATAATGGCTCTAGATACCCAACACATTTTTGTTACCTTATTTCTTGGGGTTCACCATTCTGCATTAGCAATTCCAGATACGTGTTTTATTTTATTTTATTTTATTTTTTGTGGTTTTTTGAGACAGGGTTTCTCTGTGGCTTTGGAGCCTGTCCTGGAACTAGCTCTGTAGACCAGGCTGGTCTCGAACTCACAGAGATCCGCCTGCCTCTGCCTCCCGAGTGCTGGGATTAAAGGCGTGCGCCACCACGGCCCGGCCTGATACGTGTGTTTTAGAAGGACTTTACAGAATTTGATGGTCATCGTTTCTTGGCTTAGATTGGCTTCTTCATGGAGTTATGTAACATATGTGCTGGATTGTCCTATCTGTGATCCTCCCTTTTTTTCTCTTCCTTCCTTCCTTCCTTCCTTCCTTCCTTCCTTCCTTCCTTCCTTCCTTCTTTCCTTCCTTTCTTTCTTCCTGACTGCCTTTTCCCACCCTCTCTCCTCCCTCCCTTCCTTCCTTCCTTTTCTCTTCCTTCCTCCCTACCCCCTCTTTCCCTCCCTTCCTTTTGCCTCCCTCCCTCCATTCCTTCCTCTCTTTCTTCAATATCTACATCTTCTCTCCTTTTGCCTTTGGTCTCCATTCATTTCTTTTGCCTTGTTCATTTCTATTCTGTGCTACTATAAACCATGTGTTCTACTTATTTTTTCTTGTGTTCATTTTAATTTAGTGCTAAGTTTCAAAGAGTCTCAAGGAGTATTTCTTTTTTATTCCAAATCTTTAGACTTTATCATCCAATTTCTGTGTTTTGGTTCTGGTAATCTCTTTCATTCCCCAATTGTAGTCTATACTCTTCCAGAGCTTGCACCATTTTCCTCCTGTTTTACACCTCATTTTGAAAGAGCTGATTGCGTTTCCACGGGCTCATGTAGGCTATTTTTTTTTTAGCAAATTATTTATTGGCTGTTAGAATATTACTTTGTTGTCTTTTTCTTTTCTTTGTGAGCTTCAGCATGGAGTTTAGTGCATTCTCATGTGGAATCAGTTTTCTCACTCTTTTTAGATGTGTGGGATTGGAATCTTCATCTTCTATGTCAGAGTTTCCTACAGGCCATCTCCCAAGTTCAGGGAAGGGACTGTCATCCTTAAGCCAAAGCCACCTGCTGTCTCTGCTAGCAGCCAAGTATAGAACAGTCACTTTCTGAATCCTTTGGTTTCCTAATCAATCTTATCTGGGTTTTGTCTTTATTTTTTCCATCTTTGATGATTGATTAAATCAGCTCCTGTCTTCAGAAATGCCTCCTCAGTATTGTGTTTATCCTTAAAGAACATTTGATTGAATGGTTTAAAAAACCATGAATCTAGCTTAACAAGTTTTGAAATACTGTGTAGAACACACACACACACACACACACACACACACACACCACTCCAACCACTATTTCCAGTGCCCTGCTGTGATGTCCGATAAGTTCTTTCTGGCTGATTTATCTGTCTTATGTTTAGCCATGCCCTCTGCTCCTACCAGAGAGAGTCAGAGCTCCACCTGGACACTGCTGTAGTTATCTTCTGAATGAACTCTGCCCACTGCGAGCTCCCGCTGTGACATGGCTGCTGAGTTTTACTATAGGTATAGTTTGTAGTAGATATAGTATAGATATATAGTAGTAGATATAGTATAGATAGAGTTAGTAGTAGATAAAGTATAGATATAGTTAGTAGCAGATATACTATAAATATATAGTAGTAGAAATAATGTAGATATATAGTAGTTCTTCTACTACTTCAAAACCCCCATTTGATCTTTCTTTCAGTTGTGTATTGATGGATTTGGGAAGGTTTAAAACCACAAAATAAAGCTGCCTAGGCTACCTTCCAGGAAACATATAAAATATGAAAATTATACTCTGTGGAAGAAGAGCCCCTCCCTCCTCAGGATGTTCCAGAGAGACGTGCAGGGATGTGGTATCTACACTCTGGTGCCACACTGTCAGTCACTGTGTGGAAGCAGATGCCACAGCTGGGAAGCACACGGGAAGAAACCGTGACAACAAGAGGCAGGCAGGATTGAGAACGTTTAATTCTGAGGGAGTTGGTCAGGATGCAGAAGGGTATGAAGGCACCGCCCATGACTGACTGGTGGAAACATGGGAAGAAATGAATCAGGGAAATCAGAAGATACAGTCCCATGTAAGGTGTGCTTTGTGTGAGAATTGAGCCAAGCCCCAGGGGAGTTCTAAAGGGGGAAACTGGTGGAGTCTGGGGCTCAGGCCCAGGGATGGAAACAGAGTTATAAACCACATGAAAGAATGTGGTTGGATAAACCATGAGCTGGTCACAGAGTCCTGATCTCAGCAAAAGCATGCACAGCCACGAGAAGACAGGTAAGAAGAAATGCGCTGTCACACGCGTAGTAGGGAACTGAAATTGCTTGTTTCCTGGAGACAATGTAAAATTACGATTTTTGTGTGTTCAGATAGGAAATGAGATGAGCCTGAGCTCAGCTAGTGAGAACACTCAGGAAACAGATACTGTCTTGGCACCAAAGCAGAGGTGGCACTAGACAAACCCAGGTCCTAACATCCTTGGGAGTACAGGTCGAGGATCAACTACACCTTTCCAAACTAATTTCCCCTCCTATATAAAAACTGATCGGAGTGGAACCGTTAATTTGATTAAACAAGTGAGGGTCACCATCCCTCTGAACAGGCTCCCCATATGACAAGGGACATGGCTACTGAGAGAGAGTCTGTGAAGGCTGAGGGGGAACAGGTAGCTGGGGTGACTTGGTAGGAGCTGGCTAGGGTGTTGCAATCATGTTTCCTTTCATGACCTCACAGACTCTTGCCATCGCCCAAACTTGCTTAGCTGAACATTATTATTGGTTTTTTTTCTGTATGCTAACTAGTGCTCAACATGTGAGCTTCTCAGGGTAAAGACTGTCACTGCATATGAACGTGACATGAGAACATTTTATGCACAGAAGATTCTAGATGGCAGCATTGCTTTATCCAACTACCCATCTG
>NC_134582.1:6452500-6565000 GCF_037038515.1 Microtus pennsylvanicus
TGCTACAATCTGAAGAGATTGTTGTGGGCCCTGGATTCCCATTTTTGTGATTTATTTTAGATAGTGCATTTTAGGAGGGGTTTCTATGTATTTTCCCTTTAAAATATTTCATAATAGTCATTTCTTTAAATCTATTAACAACTCAGAGGTTATACGTGTGTGCATGAGGAGTCTGAGGAAGGCTACTTCCAATGCAAATATGTACTGTGTAGAGAGATAAAGGCCCTTCATGTTATAATGCCTTTGAAACTATAATAATAATGATAAAGACATCATATTCATTAAGCCACTCTTGGAAGCATCCTCTGTGTCAGGGCTTCTACTGAGTTCTAGAATGATTGCAGTAATTCGATAAACCACGCATGGCCAGTGGCCCTTGGTTGGTGGAAGAGAGAGGCCTGTGTTATCACAGAGTATGAAAAAGTCAAAACAAAGGAGATGGGCAGGGGCTGCGGCACAAGGCAGAGTGTCTGGAATCCATCCAGCAGGGAGGCTTCACAGGCGATGGAGCTCAGGAGGGAAGGCAGGCGCTGGGCAGGTGGAAAGGCAGGAACTGGACAGGTGGGAAGGCAGGCGCTGGACAGGTTGGAAGGCAGGTACTGGACAGGCAGGTGCTAGACAAGTGGGCAAGCAGGTGCTATACAGGTTGGCAGGCAGGTGCTGGACAGGTTGACAGGCAGGTGCCAGACAGGGGGGAAGGCAGGTGGAAAGACAGGTGGAAAGGCAGGAACTGGACAGGTGGAAAGGCAGGTGCTGGGCAGGTGGAAAGGCAGGAACTGGACAGGTGGAAAGGCAGGTGCTGGACAGGTTGGAAGGCAGGTACTGGACAGACAGGTGCTAGACAAGTGGGCAAGCAGGTGCTATACAGGTTGGCAGGCAGGTGCTGGACAGGTTGACAGGCAGGTGCCAGACAGGGGGGAAGGCAGATGCTGGACAGGTGGGAAGGCAGGTGCTGGAAAGGTGGGAAGGCAGGTGCTGGAAAGGTGGGCAGAAAGCAGCCAGGGCAAGGGAAACAGCAGACATGGACAAGTCTGACCTTTTCTCTTTTTTAAATTTATTTATTTATTAAAGATTTCTGTCTCTTCCCCGCCACCGCCTCCCATTTCCCTCCCCCTCCCCCAAGCAAGTCCCCCTCCCTTGTCAGCCCAAAGAGCAATCAGTCTGACCTTTTCTATGGGTTTGTTCTTATCTGTACCATCCTGAGGTAGAATGGGACATGGACAGAGGTTGGATGGAGGCCGGCTGGGTCAATGCAGCAAAGAAGGTCCAGGACACCAGGCAGGATACCAGACGTTACATGACTGCTAATGTCAGAGTCCTCTTCTCATGGTATCAATAACAATAGGACTTGCCTGGGATAAGAACAATAGCTGACTAACTGAGGTCTTGCCATTTTCAACAGCTTTGCAAGTCCACCAAGAAATGCGGGTGTCAGACTTCAATAACCCTCACAGAATCAAGTTCTTTATGAGCAGGAAGACCATGGCTGATCTACTGAAAGTACGTTTGCCTTTGAAATCATAACTTATTTTCAGTAAAAATTATAAGAAACCTACATAAAAATAGCAGATACCGAGAGCAGTGCCTAAGTTATGAAAGGATATAACCTCTGTTTTGTGTGTTTTGAGGCAGGGTTTCTCAGTGTAGCCTTGGCTGTCCTGGAACTTGCTTTGTAGAGTAGGCTGGCCTCAAACTCACAGAAATCCACCTGCCTCTGCCTCTTGAGACCTGGGATTAAAGGTGTGTGTCACCATCACCTGGAAAGATATGTCCTTTTAATAAAATGAATAGGACATATGTTTCAACATTAGAAGTCTCATATTTATGTCTAGCTCCTCCCTTGACCACTCAGGTGTCTGTGCTCCATCTCTCGGTCTCCGCCAGTCTCCATCTGTGTATTTGTTCCCTGTCTCCTGTATCTCTCTTCATCTCTGTTTCTTTGTCCTCTTTCTCGGTCTCTCTCAGGCTCCCTGTCTCTATCTCTCTTTCTCACACATTGGGAAACAAAACACAAATTATCTTGGGTTGAGCCATTGGGCATATCTTTGCAAACTTAATCTCAGTGATACTAACCTATTTATCTGACATTGGGCAAAGGAATAAATGTTGCAACAGATCAGAATTTCTGCTCTTTCAATATGTTTAACTGAGAACCAAATTAGTAACAAATCAGCTCTAGTAAGTTCCGAATGGAAAAGGGGCAGTTGTGTCCCAGAGGGACCGTGAGATAATGTCTTGATCCAACAGTAGGCAACACGAGTCCCCAAGAGAAGAGGGGAGTCATTGTCTTTGTGACCTACTTTCCTTATAACATGGCATTTGTTGTGTGCCCACCACACTTTGGACACTGCCCCTTTGGCTTGCTGCACAACCCCTACATTATGAGAATCTCTGGTATTTCTCAGACTCCATGCTGGTAGGTGCCCTACTCTCTTCTAGGTGGGATGGATTCTCAGCAGAGTGAGGAGCTGTATCACCAGGATCAGGTTCTGTAGGACCAGGGCCACCCCTATGTTCTATGACCCTTCAGCAATGTTCATGGATGCTATCTCAGGTGAAAAAGGGTCAGGGGGATTTGTTGATTTGTCAGGGATTGTTGATTTGGCCAACAATAAATGGTTTCTTTAAGAAGGGCTGGCCTTGGGTTCTCCTTCCATCTGTAGGAGATTACAACCTTTACAAAATGGAAGAACCAATCAGGGAAGAGAGGAGTCCAGAGTGAGGAGGGCTTCTAGGAACCTATAAAATGTGTAACACAGAGCTCCAGGTGGACTCTACCTCTGGGCTCCTCCCAAGCGCTTGCTGGGAACCTTTGTCTATCCTAATAAAGTTTGTAGCATCTGTTCATTGCTCCTCTATGTGGCTGCTGGTTCTCTGTCCCTGTCACCCACTCTACAGCTTTCTGCCCTGGGCCCTCAGCATCCCTACTGTAACTGTATGACAGACAGAAGCTGCTCTGCCTCTGTTAACTGTTACTTTGTGGCTTTCAACCTGAGGATCCCTATTTTATTCTTTGGGAGCTGGTGACCCTGCCTCACATCTGTAACTGTTACTTTCTGTCACAGATCCTCTGTCCCCTGCTACTTTTAAGTCACTGCCTGTATCTCTAGCTGTCCCAGTCTGTCATTGTCCTCTCACTCTCTGACTGTCACTCTACCTTCCTATCTGGGCCGCTCTTCTTTCCAGGACACACATTGTCTGTGCTACAGACGGGACTTTGTGTTAAGTACCCCTATCCCACCAGCCCAAACCCAAGACCCCACTAAAACAATCAGGCACAGTAGGATTGAAGTCTATTTACAAGCATTTATACTTGAACACAGTCACTATTTTTTTTCAAATATTCATCCTCTTCATGTTTAAAATGTGAATAACAGATTTCGTGTGAGGGTTAAATAAATAGACCGACTAAACCACCATGTGGTGTGTGCAGAATAAATTCCATCGGTAAAACAAATGGTTGGTTCTAAGAACCGTGTTGTTGCTGTTATCACCAGACAGATTTCCAGTGTGTTTAGCTCTTGCGGTCTGGGCAGCGTGTTGCAGCACCAGCCTCTCAGAGTTCAGACTTAAGCTCCTGTGGCAGCCATAAAGGGGTTCAGTTGGTCCAAGACTCCAGTAATAAGTGATGTGTCTTGCCCTATGATTTTTCAGACACGCTGTAGAACTCCTGTTTCTGTCTGCGCTGAGACATTGATGTGAAGATACATATAGATTCTTACTTCTCTGACTGTCCTGCCATCTTAAGAAGAGTTCTTCAGCAAAAGAGGCAAAAGAAAAGACATCAAATATTTGCATAGGATTAGAGCCTTCAGTCAGGAGGATGTGTGACAAACTGATCCTGTAGGCTTCTGATATCTTTTGCTCTCTGTGTTTTCTCCGTTTTGACAAAGTGATTATTTTGGATGTATATTTTGAGAAAGAACATCAAAACTTGGATGGTGTAGATATCTTTCCCCTCTCCCTTCCTTCTCCCCCTCTCTTCTCCCACCCCCACCCCCCTTCCTACCCCACCCGAACTCTCTGATTGTGGCTGACAATGGGGGCTGACTGAGAAGCCATTGATAAAGGCACTGGGACTTGTTTTTATGGCATGTTCTGGCTTTTTTGGGACCCTAGTCTAAATGGATACACAGCTTCCTAGGCCTGGATGTAGGGGGGAGAGGCTTGGACTTCCCACAGGGCAGGGTTCCCTGCCCTCTCTCAAGCAGGGTGGGAGAAGGAGAAAAAGGAGTGTGGGAGCGAGAGGGGAATGGGAGAAGGGGAGGAAGTGTAAATTTTTGAATGGAAAAAAAATGTGGGTGGTGGCACCTAACTATTGAGGCCAGGAGCATTTCAAAGGAAAACTGGGTACAGCACACACTTCTGGGTTCTTGTATCTGAAAGAGAGATCAGTCTACAAACAAGATGTCACTCTGATTTGAGGTGTGAGAATACTTGTCTCTTCAAAGGCAAGAGATGGCAGCAGACATCCAGTCTTTCTTGGCACTGGGCTCCTGACTTCTGGCTCCAAGGTTACTAAGCTTCCGGATCCTGAGAGCCTGGTGTCTGGCTCCTGAGTCCAGGGGATTTCTGGACTCCTGGCTCCTGGCTCCTGGTTCCTGGGTTCCTTGGCTTCTGGACCCCTGGGCTCTGAATTCCTAGACTCTTGGGTTCCTGAACTCATGGTTTCTGGGTTTTGGGGCTCCTTAGTTCCTGGATTCCTAGGATCCCAGATTCCTGGGTTCCTGGACTCCTGGGTCTCCTGAGTCTCCTGGACTCCTGGCTCCTGGATTCGTTGGCTCCAGAACTCTTGAGTTTCTGAACTCCTAGGTTCCTGAATTCATGGGTTCCTGGCTCTTGTTATTTTGGACCTCTGGTTTCAGCAAGCAGCATTGAGTCAAATTCTCCTCTAGGTACCTGACCAGATAACCATGGCACCTCTGTTGTGGTTTAAACTGGAAATGCTCTACCCCATGAACTCCTGTGTTTATCCAACTAGACCTCAGTTGGCAATGCTGGTTTAGAAAGCTGTGGGACCTTTAGGAAGTGGGGTCTCCCTGGAGGAGGTGGCTTACTGGGAATAGCCTGTCCTAGCTTCCCGTCTGCTCTCTGTTACATCTGAGGAGGCGAACAGTCCCACCAGCACATTGTGCCACCACCTGTCAGCATGATGAACCACATCACACAAAGCTGTTGGCCATTGCAAACCCCACCTATCTCCTTGTCCCCACAATTCGCTACTTGTCAAGTATTTGGTGACAGCGTTCAGAGCAGTAATGAACACAGCCTCTATGCAGTGTCTCCACTCTGGGCAGCAGAGGCTTCCAAGGTACTAGGCAATTGCTACTGTTTGTCTACAGACTTCGGGGAATACCTGCTTCTTAACGACTGGCTGGCTCTCATTTTGTTTTTAATCACAGAACCAAAAACTGAGTAACATACCCAGATTATAAAAATTGGGACAGAGGCTCCAGGGAATAGCTAGGGCATCTGTCCAGTAGGAGGTGGGGAGGACAGCAAAGAGGTGAATTGCTGGAGCACTTGGGAGAAGAGAAGAATCAGGAAGCAAGAAGTAGACCTTCTGGAAGGTTCCTCAAGTGTGCAGAGGAATGTCGTGGGGAAATGGAACAAACACTGTATTAGATCTGTTCTCACAAAGCTGTGGGTCCTGGGCTGGGAAGATGGTTCAGTCAGGAAAATGCCTGCCTTGAAGCCTAAAGACTTGAGTTTGGATTTCCAGCATCCATGCAAAAGAATACATGTGATGGAAAACCATGTGACCCTAGCACTGGAGGAGTAGAAACAAGAGGGGTCCTGGGATTGCTAGTCAATCATCCTAACCTACTCAGTGGGAGTCGCCATTTCAGATAGACAGGTAGGTAGGTGGGTAGATGGATGGGAGGATGGACAGATGAACAGACAGACAGACAGACAGATAGACATAGATAGATAGATAGATAGATAGATAGATAGATAGATAGATAGATAGACAGACAGACAGATAGTTAGACATAAATAGACAGACAGACAGATAGATAGTGGACAGCAAATGCGAAAAACACCCAGTATCGACTTCTGACCTCCACATGTGAGTTCTTAAATGTCCACATGCCCTAACACACACATGTATGTACACTCACATAAAATGTCACAAAACCCTCAGTTCTCTGCCCTTCTCATGCATAAGAATGGCCTGGCATCTCTGTATGGTTTTGTTGCATAATGATTCTACTGGATGATGCTGGCTCGTCTGTGCAAGCAAAACCCATTTGAAAAAATATGTGGCTAAACTTGTGTGTGTGTGTGTGTGTGTGTGTGTGTGTGTGTGTGTGTTTGTGTCTAGAGTTCCCTTTCAAGCTTTCTTGGGTTTAAAGTGGATTTTAGCTGACTACGTGGCTGCCAATTTGTTGAAGGGAGCTGCTTGTTTGTCCTGGCCACCCAGAACCAAAATAATATACAGAAACTAATCTCTGTTTGGCCCATTAGCTCTAGCTTATCATTGGCTAACTCTCGCATCTTAATTTAACCCATCTCTGTTAATCTGTGCATCACCACAAGGTTATGGCCTACCAGCAAAGTTTCAGCACGTCTGTCTCTGGCAGCGGCTCTATGGCTTCTCTTTTATTCTGCCTCTTTCTCCCAGAATTCAGTTTAGTTTTCCCTGCCTACATAAGTTTTATCCTATCAACAGGCCACGGCAGTTTCTTTATTCACTAATGGTATTCACAGCATACAGAGGGGAATCCCATATTACTCATCCCTAAAAGACATGATTTCTTCTCATGAAGCTCATAGACCTCTTTTCAGTGTAAGTCAATCTTAGAATTAATAAAGTGGCTTAAGAGATTTATGAGAAAATATTGATATGATTCAAGTTGGAAGATCCAGCAGGAACTGGGAGTGTGAGGCAGTGTCTGTGCTATTTATCTACTTGCTCCAGCAAGCAGCATTTAAAGTTGAGTGTTAATTGTTTGGCTTAAGAGTGTAATTTATTTTTCACTGCTGAATTAGCAATACTTGGGCATATTATGCATGCTTTAGTAAAGAGTACAGCGTAGTTATGCTCGAGCTGGTGATTCTGTGAGGTTTGTGTTTGGAATCAGATGGGAACCTTGTAAGCTAGCCAACCTGTAGGGATATGGCTGTTACCATATAAATTGGCAACTGTGGAAAGGATTGCATTTTATTCATAAAATATTTACATGCTGCATTGATGCCAACTAGATAGATTTTTCTACCTCAAGAAGCCAATGTATTTGTACATGCTAAGCGTAACTCGGTGTCCATATGCTTGTTGTTTTTCTAAATACTGGAAGAATGGCTCATGAATATGCAGGAAGTATGTCTTATTTCTTAAAAACATGATGTCAGAATTATAGTGACTAATGAACAGAAGTAGAGTGATTCAAAACCCAAGTGTTGATTCATGGTGGGTGTATTAGACAGACCAAGCATTAGGACCAAAGTTTGCAGCCTGAGTTCACCTCAGTGTTTTCAGTTGCCTTCAGGGGTTCCAGGAACCTCTTGAATTATGTGGTTCAATTCTACAGCCTATATGCTAAGCATATTTCAATGATTCTTTGGGATAAATACACAACAAGTTCTTCAAATTATATATAATATGAAAAAGGTAAATAGGAGTTGTTTAGTTTTGAGTCCAAAATGACTTAATACCACTCAAAGAAAGGAATCTGTAGAAAGTAGGCAGCAGCCACAGTAGAGTAGCCATTGCCACTACAGCTCCAGCCTCTCCCTTTGAGTCCCTCCTTGTTTTCATGTAACTTAACTTGGCCATTGTTACAATCTGGTAAGGTGGGGCTGGCAAGAGGGCTCAGTGAATAAAGGCACTTACCACCAAGTCTGATGACCCAAATTAAAACCCTGAGCCAGACTAACACAATGGAATGAGAGAACCAACTCCTACTAGTGGTCTGTTTGCTGACCTCCACATATGTATGCACACGAAAAATAATGCAAGTAATTCAATTCTAATAACAGAAACCTGGTGCCTCTATACAGCAGGCACACAGCAAGCCTGGGCTCAAAGGCTATCCACATCAGAACATGGTGGGAAAATAGGATGAACCTTGATGCCCTTTGACGAGAATTAGCAGTTCACCATCACTAAAACCCAGCATAGCCATGAATATCAAGGTCTCCTTATGTCTATGAGGAAACAGAGCCCTGGAGCACCTGGCAGAGAATCTTTCTTCCTATCCCACAGCAGAAAGTGGAGACCAGAAAAAAGAGACTACATGGGGCTCCCAAAGCTTCTGTCTGAACTTTTCAACCTTCTAGTAACATAGCTCAAATGCCATATCCTTCACCATTCCTCTCACTGGGACCATAGTCGGCTAACCAGACACCCAAGCAGTGCAAGCTCTATTTCACAAATTATCACTGATGTGATCTCAGGCCTCCCTCATGAACATGAGTAAAACCTTCCCCAGAAAGCAAGCATAAAGCTCAGCCCATCCCAGTCTCTGCAGAACACAGCTGGGAGACTTGCTGCTCCAGCCACACATATCCTTGAGTTGCTGACCTTCTCAGCCCCATAGAGTCACCCTAATTAACTATCTTTGCTGATAGTTCACTAAACACTGGTGCTATTCCTTTGCATGCATAGGATTCCCAATTGCTGCTGCCTAAGTTTTGTAGGGTTACAGGGAGTTTTCTCTTCGCCTTTGTCTGTCTTACTGTAGCAGGACCCTACCTGTGTCAAGTGGATTCTGAGCAGTGACCACAAATGACAGCGGGACCTGATCATAGCATATGATCAAGAAGTATGCTGTGGGTGGGATAAGAAGTGGCTCCCAGAGCCTCCCAGGTTGAAAGCTAAGGCTCCAGGTACCATTTTGGAGGATGAAGGAAATTGTAGAAAGTGGGAGTAAGCTGTAGGAAGTTGATCACTAGGGAGGGTCCTTGGCACTATCTTCCTTTTGGCTCCTTTCTTGATGTCTGATCTGTTTCCTAGCCCCAATGATGTTTGTGTTCTACTATGCTCTCCCGATTATAATTGATTGAAAATCTTGAAACAGTGAGCAAATTAACCCTTCCTACTTTACCTTATTTCTGTCTTGTTCGGTCATAGGGATGACACAGCTGTAACATAAGGCAGGTACTTGTGTTTGGACACAGAGATCAGGGTTTTTCTGAGAGCTGTGCTGTGATCAGGCTTCTTTTGTCTACCCATTGTTTTCCATGGCTTAGACAAGAGCAAATGGAGGTTCTGTGCAGCTAAGGTCTCATCTGGACCTCTCCTAGACACTCTGTGCTGGTAACTGTCAACTGTCAACTGTCAACTTGACCCAACCTAGTTTAGCCTAGAAATAGAGTCTTTATGAGAAACTACCCCATTCAGGTTGATCTGCGAGCGTGTCTGTGGGTGATTGTCCTCCAGAGTTTCTGGGTCATGGGGTTAAAGGTCAGACCATAGACAAAGGGGACATCTTTAACGAGATGGATTTGGAACTATGGGAGGAGCTGCAAAACTCGAGAGGAAAAACTGCAGCAAGTAAAGACACAATGGGAGGCCAACCCCACAGGAGGACATTAGAGTTACAAAAACTGAGAGAAAGCACTCCACAAGGGAGAGATCTGCCAAGAGGGAAGCCCGCAAAATTGGGTGTCAATTTCCCTCACCATGGCTAACCCTTGGCTGCACACGCAAGAGGCTTGTATGGTTCTCATGATAATGTCATTTGGAAAAACCAGTTCTGAAGAAAGATCTCTAAGGCACAACCTGTCCCAGGGAGTTGGAGCCTGGTAGGCTTGCTCAATTGTAGGAACTGGATATTGACCCTAGGCTTCCCATTAGGACTCAAGAAAGATACCATTGTGAGTGAGGGACATAAAAGATGCTTCAGGTCTGAGTTCAGTGTGTTGTGAGTAGAGACCAAACATACATAGATAGATGTACACACACACACACACACACACACCACACACACACACACACACACCTTCACCGAGCATCACAATAGACTATTTACAAAACACAGGTGGTTTACTGGCAACCTAATTTCCTGCTCGAAAAACAACTCACTGCATTCTAGGGAAAAATAGTCTAGAGTGTGTACAACTATAACACTTACTATGCCTGATGCATGGTTAAAAACAAATTAAATGATTCACAGGAACATAAATAAGAATGTGAAATATATGGTCGAAGGGTATAACAGACAATATTAACAGACCTCCTCATGGCCCACATTTTGGAATTTGCATAAGGTTTTAAACAATTATGATGTGTTAAAGATTCGGTGCAAAGAGTGTGCAAATGGGAAATACAGAGTCATTTATAATTATGAAAAACCCAGTAGATTTTAAAACTGCAGAGTGAAAATAGACATAAATAAAAGAAAGAGTCTGGATGTGAAAAACACAATATCTTAAGTAACAATTGGGTTGGAGATGTGCTCATAGCAGCATTGTTTGTCATAGCCAGAACCTGGAAACAACCTAGATGCCCCTCACCAAAGAATGGATAAAGAAGATAGTACATTTACAAGGTGGAGTACTACACAGCAGAAAAAAATAATGACATCATGAAATTTTCAGGCAAAGAATGGATCTAGAAAATATCGTACTGAGTGAGGTAACCTAGACTCAGAAAGAAAATATATGTACTTACTCATAAGTGCCTTTTAGACATAAAGCAAAGAAAAACCAGCCTATAATTCACAATCCCAGAGAACACAGACAACAAAGAGGACCCTAAGAAAGACATAAATGGATCTCATCTACATGGGAAGTAGAAAAAGACAAGATCTCCTGAGTAAATTGGGAGCATGGGGACCATGGGAGAGAGTTAAAGGGGAAGGGAAAGGCAGGGAGGGGAGCAGAGAAAAATGTAGAGTTCAATAGAAATCACCAAAAAAAAAAAAAAGAGAGAGAGAGAGAGAGCAGAGAAAATGTGTAGCACAATAAAAAAGAAGAAAAAGAAAAGATTCCTCATGTCTTCCTTCAGGTAGTTCCCCAACCTTCCCTCCAGCCCCAGTGGAATGCAGTCCTCCAGTATCTGCAGATTTGCCACTGTTTGGCACTAATGTAAACAGGGATGTAAATACTGCCAGCTTTGTCAGGCTCCCATCGCACACTGTATAGGTGTAAAGGCTCATTCAGGATGCACCATGTGTCTTGACTTTCACATCATCAGATTTTAAAAGTCAGGCCTGAAGTAATGGTTGCTCTGCAAGCCGGGCAACCCAAGTTCTTCCACTAGAACCCCCAGAAGGGCAAGTAGAGAGAACTGACTCCCTTGGCCTTCTCATACACACCATGGCAGATGCGACCTCTCGCACTACACGCTACAGTAGTAAATGAAGGAGAAAGACGACAAGCTGCCTGCTTTCCACATAAACTATTTTCTAGCCTCATAGAAATGCTGAGGATTACTCTCTTCACCTTAAATTTCATGAAAATTAAGGATAATAAATTTGCTCCCAACATTTTACTGTCGCTTCTAACTGCCCCCCCCCGCGCCCGGAACTAACTTTTGTAGACCAGGTTGGCCTTTAACTCACAGAGATCCACCTGCCTCTGCCTCCTGAGTACTGGGATTAAAGTCATGTACCACCACCGCCTGGCTTGTTTCTAATTATCTTAATAACACAATAAAAACAACTATTCAACTTACAAAAGGTAAGTTTACATAATTTTAAACTAGACTGAGGGGAACCAAATGTTTAATTTCATATGCTTAAAGTATCATTTTTATGTTAAAAACAATTATACCCATATAGTTCAATAATGTAAGGTGATCTCTTCACCACAGGCTTTCTCAAAATCTACTGTATGTAAAATGACCTTGTGTATCTCAGTAAATAAGAAAATAATTTATTTTATACTCTTTAAAAACATCTTTGTGTGTGTGTGTGTGTGTGTGTGTGTGTATGAGAGAGAGAGAGAGAGAGAGAGAGAGAGAGAGAGAGAGAGAGAGAGAGAGAGAGTTGACATCCCGTGTCTTCACTCTCAACCCCCTTTTTGAGACAAGGTGTCTCAGTGAATCTGGAGCTCATGGCTTAGGCTGGGCTGGCTGATCAGGAAGCTCCAGGTATCTGCCTGTCTCCTGCCTCTGGCTCCCCAGCGTGAAAATGACAGGAATGTGCCTTCATGCTTAGTTTTGAATGTGAGTGCTGAGAATTGGAATTTAGTTCTTCACTTTGGGCAGCAAGTGTTCTACTGCCTTCCTGCCCCCTTTCTCCTCCGATCACCTGACTTCTAGATCTTTCAACAACTTCAGTAATGGCAGACCAGAGTTTAGGAGGCATTTTTAAATTATTTTCATTTCACTGTGAGGTTGGCTATTGGCTTGCAAAGGTTCTCTTGGGGGTGAAGAAGGCATTATATAAAATAAACATCCCCTTTAAGCAACTTACTCCCATCTCTTTCCAGCTGTGTTGAAGAAGCAATTCCTCTATTATACCATCATTTCTGGGGCCCCTTTCCCTCTTTTCTCCTGCCCAGGGGGTCCTTTGACACACATAGGTTTCAAGCAACACTTTAGGTTGCCATAAAGTGAAGTTCATTCTGTTTCCATGCAGAGGCAATATTCTGCTGCCTAGCATCCAGCCCCACAGGACACCTGCAGGCTTTCAGGTTGCCTGTTTAAGTGAACAACCAAATGCTCTGAGGGACAGATAGATCTCATGCCTTAGACAGAAACTGGGATTTACAGTGCGTGCCCTGTTTGCCTGCCCCCGACCCCACAGCTACCCTGTCAAGGTCTCCATGTGCACACCACAATAGCTCATTTGCATACCCCTTCCTTTCAGTTGTAGGCTATGACATCAGATCAGAGGAAGGTTTTTCTCCCCCAGAATACCTCATGTAGCTTACATTAAAGAATCTTAACTTTAAGACTTCATTCAGCAATTTTATTTGGAATTTATATAGGTTTTGCTTTTCTGCAGCTGTCTGCATTCCCCCTGCTGGGTAGGGATTTGAGCTCATTACTGCCTGAGAGGAAGCATCAGGCACAGGGAAGTGTTGGGACGCCTCTGCGAACCCAAGTGGAGGACTTTCTCCTCTTACACACCGCCACACAACCTTAACAACAGTGAGTCTTGCTTTTTCATCTCAAATCGTTTCTCCTCCAGGGCTCATTTCTGGGCTCTCTGAGCTTTTAGGTTTTGTGAAGTGATTGAGACTGACTGACTTTGGTAGGGCCAGTGTCACCATAAACACCTGGGGTGAGAGAACCCTGAGCCAGAACTGAAAAGCACACATGCTCTGGCTGCTTCTCTGAGAAATAATTTTTGTTTATATTTAAAGTTCCAATGACTTGGCATTTGAATAAGTCAGACACTGTTGATGTTTAGGTGTGAAATGAATGTCCCCACAGCCTCGTGTGTTTGGATGTCTACTCCTTAGCTGCTGGAACCCTTTGGAGATGTGGTAGCTTGGGGAAGTATGGCCCAGCTGGAGGTGAGGATCTGGGTGGGCCCAGACCTTGAGCTTTAGAGCTGGCTCCATTTCTTTTCCTGTCTTTGCTTCCTTGTCTGCAGAGAAATGTGAGCTGAGCCTGAGAGAGCTGGCTCACAAGCCTGCTGCCACACCCCTAGCTGTGGCCTCTGTCCTGCGTGCCCCTCGTGATAGACTGTTCTCTCAGACTGTGAACCAATATAAAACCTTATCCCACTAAGTTGTTTTCTCTGGTACTTAGTCACAGTCTTATGAAAAATAACTAACACTGTAACGGCGTAAGCGAATGCAGACAGATTATAAAAATGTATATACACCTTTAATGGAGAAATAGACTTACAGAACCACCGTTCCTGCGGAGACCAGGAAATCAGAAGATGGCTGGGAGCACGCTCGCCAAATTTATAGGCAAACATTAGCCCGAGGCGAACACGCCCCCCATGGGGCGGGACTTATCCCTACATAACACATAAAAAAATTCTAAAATGAATTTTTCCAAGTCTTTAAGGTCAGGCTAAGGGACCGTACATTCCAAAAGAGCCACTCTCCCCTTCGATTCATTTCACCACGAAGTATGATGTTCTCTGAGGATTCATTAGCCACATGAAACTCTTGCTGGTGTGTGCTTTGGGTCCCAGAGATTCCACGGTCCCTATGACATTACGCAGCAGCAGAGCGAAACAGCTGAAGATGTACACAGGAAGCCTGTTTAGGTGCTTATAAATCAATTTATTATTAGATTGAAAAGAACTTTTCTAACCGTGCATCAAGAATTTGCTGTAGACCTAGATATGGAGGAAGAAAGACATGGCAAACACATCTCAGAAGTGCAATGTACGTTGGCTGTGGTTCTGAGACTCAAGGTTCTCAATAAATAGGAGGTCCATTCATTTCCATCCTCACAATACAGTTCTTCTCCTGTAATCACTGGCAAGAGGTGTCAACTTTGTTTCTCTACCCTGCTGCCTACCTACCTGCCCACGTGGACAGACAGAGTCATGGCAACAGGTCCAGACAGGAAGAGAACCAGGGCGGGAGATGACCTGCATGACTTGAGGTTCTGAAACTTTAGACTGTAGTTATGAGAAAACCAGACCCTGGGGAGTGGCTGGTTCCACGGTAAGAATTTCAGAATCTTGACTCTGTCACCTAGACAGCCTTCTACAAATAGAGGATAGAAATAGATACTGGGGCTCCAATCACAGGGGACTTCTTTAATAATAAAATTATTTATCACCTATGTGGTAGTAAATGCCTTTTATCCCAGTGCCCAGGAGGCAGAGGCAGATAGATTTGTCTGGGATCAAGGCCAGCCTGGTCTACACAGTGAAACCAAATTTTATTTTTTTTTCATTTTTACTTGTGTGTGTCCACACCACCAAGTGTGAGAGCAGGTGTCCACAGAGACCAGAGGAGCCCGGTTCCTCCAGACCTGGAGTTGCAGGTGGTCGTGAGTCCCCTGACATAAAGTTGGAGATCCAAGCTCAGGTCTTCTGAAAGAACAGCAAGAGCCCCTACCCACTGAACACATCTCATCTCTCCAGTCACACAGGAGCTTTGGAAATCATCTGTCGTAGCGCCAAGCCATGAACTTGACACAGTGAGATTTGCTCTGACACAAAGGATGCTCTATTCGGCTAGAGGCGAGGGCAATTTTGTGAGTCAGGTTAATGGTGACGGAGGCTAAACACCTCTCTGAGCACTTCCTGACTTAAATAGCAAACACACAAAGGGAGGAGCATAGCTTTCTCTCCAGATGAAACGAGAGGCAAATGACCGCATGAGGCCAAGCAGCAGCCAGAAATAGAGGCAGAAGTTTGGTGGTTGGGCCATTCCTAACCAATAGCCATTGGACACCATTATCTTAAAAAAAAAAAAAAAAGGACTGTTCTCATAGAGAAGCCTCCAATTCAGGTGATCCTGCCAGACCAGGGGCAGACTGCCATTCGGAATGCTGCCCAAGCCTGTGAGCCACATTTCCTGTACTGCAGATACACCGTGCAAGAATTTACATTCATATCAAGTTTTCCTTCTGTCTAGAAGTAGGAGGTCTTTCCCCAGCTGGTATGGGAAAGAACAAGCCATTTCTTGCTGCCAAAACGAATTATAATGAAGCGTGTTCTGCCTCCTCTCCCTCAAGCCATGGGCCTGTCTCGCAGGCAAATGTAATTGAATACATCTGTGGCTATGCTCTGTCCGTCTCTAGTGTTTGTTTTGTCTCCTAAGTTCTGTTGCTCATGGTGATGACCACATACATGATAGTTCTCTCTGCGCTTGGCATAGATGCCCCTCTGTCAAGATTCCGTTCATTTTTCTGTCGAAGATGAACTGCGGCAGCACCCAATAGCCATGAAGGATGGAGACTACTTGTAACAAATGTATAAACCCCACGGGCCTCGGCACGGAAGCAATTCCCGTGTGTGGTGAGTTGAACTCTTATCTACCCTACGCGTCACCCTCCCGCCTTCAGCCCCATGTCGAAGCCACAGCCCCTATGCTACCCCCACCATTGCCGTGTCCAGAACATTCCACGGGTGCTGCAGTGCAGCCCGGGGCTGCCTCTGCAACGCAGCTGCATTATTTGTTATACTTTGGGAAGCAGTGTGAATTAAAACCATCCCTGGAAGGTTGTGCATCGAACCAGGAAGGAATGAATAACTTTCATCAGACACCCCTATATTTTATGTCAAGGTTCTGCCACCTCGTCTGAACAAAAATCCATTTAATGAACACGGTGCTCAGACACGGAGTGAGCCTGCTCACCAGGCACTGTTCGCTACCTGACGTCGTGGCTCTGGCTGGGGATACGGTCAGCGCTCAGAGCTTCAGGACAGGGTGCCACACCTCGTGTGGTGGAGTCTGTTACAAGATAATGGTAAAACAGACTTCGGCCAGTGTCATGTAATTTCATTTGTTCCTGATACAGTGGCTCTTGATTTCATCTCCGTTCCCCTGTCTATGTCCAGGTCCATCTTCCCTGGTTCCCGTAGACGTCCCTGCAGAGCGCAGCCCAGGGAGGATAAGGCCCCATGGTGACCTGACACCCACACTCGCATCGCGGGAACCTCAGCCCTCTCTCCACTTTGCCTCCATTAGTTGAAAATCCCCCCTTGTCCTTTTTAATTTTTAATTACCATCGTCTGTTCACCTTTGTTTTACCCATGACATCTTCAATTTAAACAGTATCAGAGAGGTTGATGGGAACAGTTTTCTTTTCAGCTTAAGTGACTGCAGCTCGTTTAGCTGTTAATTATGCAGGGAGGTTTGCATGGCTGAGGCTGGCGATTTGAATATGCTCTGGATGTCAGGTCTGCGCCTGGGTGGCTGAGCTTGTAAAAAGATTATGATGATGTATATATGGTTCGTGGCTAAGTGGGCTAATGAAAGCACCTCATTTAATCAAACACAATTAATTAAATTAACTTATGATATTAACCCATCTTTCCATGCATGTATAATTTATATTAATTGATTTGCTGCATTCAAGTTGACCAATCGGGTGGGCTGCTGACAGCCCAAGGACTGAGGTGATGTCATTAGCATTACTTTGATGCAAACCGTAATTGATGGGTCAGTGTGTTTTAGAGATGTAGCAAAAGCCTTGCTAATTGTCATAAGAAGTTGAAATTGATTGTGTCTACATTAGTACATAAATTTAAATTGATTAATGTTTTGTTCTAAAATTAATGTCCATTCCAAATGGGTGATACAATGCTTTATTTATTGGATTCATTAATGCAGTCTAAGGAAAAAATAGTGTTGAAGTTAGGTAAGGGAGGTGAGGTCGTTAGGGTCGTCAATGGGCCCTTGCAGGGGACAGCCCCGCCACCCCACCCTTTCCTTCCCCATTCGGTGCCACTTACTGTAAGCCCTACTCTTTAAAGATGTTTGAGTACAAAAGCTTCTGGTGAGACCATCCAGGTCGAGCATTTAATTAAAGCTCCTTTATAGACAATTACCAGGGCTAGCGGCTTGCAGGTGGTGAGCCATGTAGGGTGCAGGGCCCTGGGGGAGAACATGAATTATGTTTCCCGGCTGCCTTGGGGGCTAACCATCCTCGCAACTGTGTAGCGCCCTCTTTGCAAGAGCAGAAACTAGCTCTCCCTCTCCAACTTGATGGAATTGTAATTTATGCTTTACAACCAATTGACGAGGGGTCCTGAAAATCTGAAACCACAGATGCTTTATTAGAGCATAGAACTTAAGCCTAGGCTGAAATTTTTATAGATGTTCTTCGTATGGAGCGATTTTGATCCTGAAATTCTCTAGTTGCTGTGATTTGGGACCCATGTGTGTTTATGTTAAAAAAGAAAACACAGGCTTTTGATCTGATGGGACTTCCTAATTTTCTGCCTGATGTCTCAGAGAACAGCTGACAAAAGTGTCGGCCTTAATGGTAGAAGAGAAGGGCGCATCCAGGTGACTGTTAAGAGACTCGGGTGCATTGAGAACGAGAGGACAGTAAGATTGACTGGAAAAAAATCGGTTTAATTCATTTATAATTCCTTCTTTCCTATCAAGGGAAGCTTAACATCTGGTTCTTATAAACTGATTTAAATAGAAAATGTGTAATGAATCCTTTTACCAAATGGCTCCTTTTTTATTGATGGAACGGAGCAGCGGTGGCTTTGTGTTTACTACAGTGCATTTGTGTTCTGAGCAACGGGACATCTCGGTTTTCATGAGGCAACGTTTTTGGACTTCCCACGCCAGGGAGAAGACTGGCCGTCCCCTCTTTGCTGCCTTCTGCGGCTGTCCCTAGCGTTCCTCACAGACGCTCCCCGAGTAGGAAACGGCTGAATTATATTCAAATGTCACTCCATGTGGTGGCACTATAGAGTGACAAACAGTAATTGGTTCTTCAGAACAACTTCTCTGGCTTCAACTTTTGTGATTGTGTTAATGGGCGTGGTGCATTGGTGCCTATTGTCAGATTTTTAAGGACAGCAATTCAAAACTAAGTCATATTATTCCAGACAGGCTGATGAGCGTCGTCATGGCTGCAATTGTATTCGCTGTGTGAGGAAAATGAAGTCCTTATTACTTGTCTAAATTGTGTCTAGTGCTCTTGTTTTATATATCTTAGATTTATACGTGCCTCGTGTATGCTACACACATAAAACATACACATTTGTATGTGTGCAAGCTTACGAATCAGACACCAGAAAGCCAGTTGGACAGGGATCTCTCTGTATTCTGATTTTTCTTTTCAAAATCAAAAAGGAGAAAGAGACCACTGTTAAGAGACCACTGTTCATTACATTGCAGCTATCACATGTGGCTTTAAAGAAAGGGCTTTCTTTAAGACACGCAATACACAGAAAGAATTCTTCTCCCTTAATGTTGCATTATTATTCAGTAGTTCATGGAATTGGAACCAACTAGCAGCCTCGGAGGTGAGTGGAGATGCTGCGGCCTTCACAGAGAATGCAATCAAGTCCTTGTGGCACTTTACATTGCAAAAGTTTACAGTGTCATCCCTAAACTATTCCAGCCATGTAAGGTCTTGGGTTGTTGTTGCTTTTGATGCCGCGCAAACGCACACAAGAGAAAAGCTGGCTGCAGACATGTCCTTACCCATGGGCAAAGGCTGAATGCGAATGAGCATCTCTCAAACCAGGGGCTCACATGTAAACATACGCTGGCGTTTCTTAAGGCTGAGAACGTAACGAAGGTCGGGATTTAAAACAATATTGTCTTCATAGTAGGAATGGGTCACAGGTGCTCCAACAGAAAATTAGCATCACTTTGTTAAAAAAAAAAAAGCACAGCTCTATGCAGAATGTGGAGGCAGTTGGAAAAATAATTTTCTTAATCAGGTGATAGTTTATACTGCATGGGCACCCGGTTCCAGGATGCCTGTGGAGCAATGGGTAACTGTGGAAAGAGGCAGTTTTCTCAGCTGCCTACTCAAGAGCTGCAGGCTGTCTTAGAGCAGAGAGAGGAACACAGGGACCGATCATGGTGCCCTGTGCTGGCCTCCTGGTCAGAGCTAGCCCAGGAATGAGCTCTAATGTTCAGGGGAGATTGCCTTATGGAACCACGCTCCATCTGTCTTCAGATTCCCAGTGAGGTTCCCCTGGCTGTGCCTCAGAGCCCAGGTAGAACAATTTTGCCAGCAGTAGGTGTCACTGCAGTCAATCAGAACTATTTTGGAGCGTGGTTAAAGAAAGGAAAAGGATGGCCATGGTCCGGAAGGAAGAATGATGGCAGAGTCGGGTGGGAGAATTTTTATGGCGTGTCCTCTTGAAGAGTGAGTTATTATAGTTTTAATGATTGAGTGGAAATAAAATCAACCCTGAAATCTCTTCCGTGTTTCTTAGCATATGATGTGATCCCTGCATCCAGCCTGGGCTCAGGAAGAAGGCAGACAAGCTCCCTTTCAGAAGCAGCTGTGGCCAGTGTCCCTTTTATGGTTTTTTTTTTCTTTCTGAGATCATCCAGTGTGCTCTAACAAACAAATCTGCCACTCCTCAGAAATGGCCTGTCACCTACATGCCACAGAACTGATGAAGGCTTTTGTTTAGAATTTTTTTTTAAATCCACCTCAAAGTCTGATTTACTATCCGTGTGTGAGAACTTTCCCAAAAGGGGTGGGGGGAAGAGCTCTTTTAATTAATTCACCGATTCCTTTAGATCATCTTAAAGATATTCGCAAGAAGTTACTGAATTCTGCTTGCACAGGTAATGCTACAGAAGATGAAAATAATTATCCGTGTCAATTTTTTTATGGGCATACGGGGTTCTGCTGACGGCTGGCAGAACACACGTTCATCTTCCATGTTAGGCTCCTGGGTGCGGACAATTATCAGCCGTCAGGAAGATGTTTCATGTAAACACATGCATTGCCCGTTGCCGCTCCAGCACTTCGTGGCTGATATTCCTCATCTTACAGTGTTACACTCTTTCCCGCTTGGTTCACTCACTCGGTTTTGCTCTTAAGACATTAGCTCGACTTGGCTGTAGGGTGATGCACATGAGCTGTGCATGCACACTTGGCACGCCTTGAATATGCGTGCCGCTTACCGCGAAGTGTTAAGAACATGTCCACTGTGCCCTCAGGCAGGGAGGGGACACTTTGATTCTGAGGCTCCTTCCTTCCCGTCCAGGAGAACTCTGCACTGGGTCGGTTTCCCCCTATCAAAAACAATGGGGAAATCCTGACCCCGGCCTGACCCTGAGACAGCTAGAAGACAGGATTTTATGACATTCCATCGGGAAGGACTATTCTCTGTGGGAAGACACTGGCATTGTTGAACTCCAGGCAGACACTAAGCAGGGAGAAGTGTGCCTACAGCTATTATTTATGGTTAATTTTAGGGCTGGAATTCCCTGTTAACTTTTGTTAACACACGAGGGATATGCGTCAAAGCACACACTTAAATCCCAAATATAGTGAATAAACCAATAAATTAGGCTTATCTAAAATTAAGAAACACAGACAAATAAAAAATACCCTGTGAGGAAAAGCAAATGCTACATTTTAATGTATCCCATATTTTATGCTAAATTAATATTTGATTACTTTCCAGATCTTTACTTTCACTGAGATGTTTTTTCAACTAAGGTGTTATATTTAAAGTTACTTTATTCTACAGAGTGAGGATATAAAAATTCCACACTTGATCTGCAATATTTTATAAAGCGAATCAAAATTTGAATTGTGAATTTCACATTCTGGCCTAGGATCAAAGCTCTAGGCTGGGGTTTCTCCTGTGTATTTCTTACTGTTGCTGAGGCTCTGCCTACACAGGGGGACTCAGGTCCTCCTCCCTTCGGCTGCTGACTGGGAGATCTGTCTGGATTCCTCAGTTATGAAGAACGACACAGTGCAGGGAGAGGTTCCACTGTGTGTTGACGATGCGAGATTAGTCCGTGTGGCTTAAACAGCTCCTTTAAAAAAAAAAATTCTCGGCTCTTCCCTTTTCCATGGCAACTCTGAAATATTCACCACCGCAGCTGCAGTTTGAAGAGTTTCTTGGATTTCTGGAAACGAGTGTGGTTTTTAGTTGTGATCATGTAAGCTAAGCCTGAGGGTGGGCGTGCAAGCACAGAGTCCATAGACGCAGTATGGTTTGTTAATGCCACTGTCTTTAAGGTCTCTGTATCTTGAGACCACACAGTGGTCAGAGTCGATTCTCCTGTTTCCTTGTAATTTTATGCAGATGTGACCAGGACACTGGAGTTATTCTTATTGCACTCAAAAGATTCCCCTGAAAAAAAATAGTTAAACATAAAATTTGACTTAATAAAATACGGAGCACTCGGCAAAGCTGGTACTTTAAAGAGCTCGCACAAATCGCAAACCTACAGAAACAAGACTTAGCCTAGAAATTGTCTTCCTTCGTTTTCTTATGCTTCCTGGAAGTACAGCTGAAGTTTGTTGGGACAAAGGATCTACGGCATACAGTTTTTAAAGTAATCTAAAAAGTGGTTATATCTCTACTTTGCACACTCTTTATTTCGATGAATGGTTTTCTATTTGATACCATAACTGTTATAATTATTAGTTTATAATTGGATCTGCACACGGTGCTAAAAAGCAGGAGGTATCTGATGCTCAGGCTATGTCATGCCTCATCTATATAGTTGTGTGTGTGTGTGTGTGTGTGTGTGTGTGTGTGTGTGGGTTACAGCCTCGTCTACATGGTGAGACACCACAGCAATGACACCGTGCAGCGTGCAGCACCTCTGCCTTGGCTGTGGAGTTTGGAGAGAATCTCAACTGGTTATTCAGCTTTGTCCCAACGAGTACCAAAAGACAATTTCACTGTCCCTTCTTCTTACATGTTGGTTTTGTGAAGGAATGCCAGTGTTTTGCTTGCAGCATTTCCCTTTGGAAGTATCACGGCCAGTGTTTTTCTTCTTACTCTTAAAATTGAGGCTGGCACGTTTCTCACGCGCATTATCAGTCTGGTTTGTACTGGTAACCTTTAGAGAGTTCTTCAGTTTGGCCCATGTACTGGCGGGGGAGAGGGTCCTCCGTCTCAGCATAAATGCTTGCCATACTGCCTGTAATACTTTAGCTCCCAATGGATTTAAAATCCAGGAGTCAAAAATAAATACAAAATCAAAACCTTTATTATCCTAACACAAGACGAGAACAGTGAAAGAGCCAGTTGGAGACACAGAGATTAGTATTTGGGGTCCACGTGCATGGAGGAAGGTTTTAGAAATATAGTGTTTGCAATTGTCTTGCAGCTTATTCATTGGAGAGCTACGCATTAAAATGGAATGATTTTGGTAGCTTGGATAGCATGATACCCAGGGAGGCTTGTTTCTATTCCCAGGCAGCACGTCTGGGGAGCAAAGCAGAGATGGATCCCAGTGGTAAAAATTGGTTATCTGTGTAAATTGGCCCCAAAGGGACACTTTGCAGATCGGATCTCCTGTTCCTCCACAAGATCTAGTCAAAATCATATTTGTTCCTTTGTCTCGTGCTTTAGCAAGGTGAGGTGACTGAAAGGAACAGGTACCCGAACGTATTGATCAGCGATCATGGCAAAGCGCCCTTATTAGTTGGGGAAGGGCACCGGGAAGGCATGAGGAATGGAGGGGAGCTGGGGACGGGTTATTGATGACGGTAATAACAGAGCTCTCTGGGCCCCGCACACCGCGGCCGTAAAGTTAGCTAGATGAGCCCATCAGTACAGATATGTTGAGGGGGCGAGACAACATGAAGAAGCATGGCGCGCATCTTCTTACCTGGCAGACTTATTAAAGTCCATTGAAGGAAGATGAACCGTTTCAATATGTTAAACACTCGAGGCTGTTAGGGGAGAGCTCCCGTCACACAGAGCACCATTGTTTGGGGAGCTTTTGTGAGTTTTGTGCTTGATTTGGTTGCTATTTTCTTTTCCTTCCTTCTTTTTTTTTTTAAAACTTTCTGTCTCCTTTTGGAAATTATCTTTTTTTTTTTTTCCACTCTGGTAATTCTACTGTAGCCCGACTCTGTGCTCAGGGTTTGGAAAACCAAGCAATGCAGCAGCCTCCCGTTACAAACTTGGGAAGCCTGGAGTCTCTGGGACTTGCTGACGAGCCTGTATTTCAGCACGAAGCCCAGGGTGAGCTAGCTGCCTATATTTTAAATATTAACTTGCTATGACATCCTGCTCTGCTCGCTTCATTGAACACAAACCCCTGCTACATTATTGGTTCGGGGCATGCTGTGTCTTAAATGGTTCAGCGTGGAATGAGAACACAGGAGCAAGCATTCCTAGCTTCCCCCAACATAATTCGGAGTCAGAATATGCAACTCTAAATTACCCCAGTGTAATGAATTTGGGAGCCACAAAAAATCCAGAAGAAAAAAAAATAATTCTACATTTTTCTGGAGTAGGGAGCTCTAAAGTAAGAGACATTCCAGTCTCCATATAAATCTTGCTTCGGGTTAAACTTGCCTCCTCTATGGAAAGGTCACGGCGGCATTCAATGTTTTTAATCCGTCAACAATGGAATGACATTCTAGGGGCTGTTTGCAAGTGCACAGTAAGCTGTCCAGTCTGGAAGAGTATTTGATTTTAGTATCTAAATTAGCCTTCCCCTCTGCTCTTGGCCTTTGTGGTAAATAACAAAATAACACATAGACGAGGAGATGAGTGACAGGAAGAAGGAGCTAGCATCGGGGCCTGGGACAGAGGAGCCTGCTTCCAGCCACACCCGGGAAGACTGCCACCGCTTTTGGATGCCAGAGAGACCTCCTCCTGAAGGGAGAGTAGATCTTTGCACCCGCACACTCTGTTGGCCGGTCCACATCATGAGGTGATCTCCTCTGAAGAGATGGGTAGTTTTCAGCCACCTGAATACCATGCGGTTTTCAGAGCTCCATGTCTCCCAGGCTGACTGTCCAATCCGATGGTTCTCATATTAGTCTGTCTTCGAAATTGGCTGTGGGGTTTACACCACAGTCCCTTATTAAGTATGTTTCTGTGGAGTTGCACATCTCCCCGCGAGAGTTTGGACCAAGTAGGACAAAGAATTGCGGTCATTTATTCTATCATGTTGGCTCGCTTTTTTTTCTTTATTTCTTTCCTTCTTTCCCTGGATCCTTCTTGTTTTTCTTCCTTCCTTCTTTCCTTCCCCCGTCCCTCTTTCTTATTTCTGGCTTATTTACGATGGGTCTGGAACTCACTACGGACTCCAGCATGCCCCAGCTCATGGTGATCCACTGCCCCAGCATAGGAAGAGCTGGCATTATAGGAATGCCATCACACCCACCCTTTTCCCTTTTAAAATAGGAGTTCTTGGAATTTTCAAATTAATTAATTGAAAGAAAAACTAAGAAAATGACAAAAAAAAAAAGCTTTTCAGGACATACTGCCCAGCTTAGACCAGAAAGTCCCCACATCCATTACGTTACTGCAACAGACCCAGCCCAGAGAGTCTATTCCACGTGTCCACAGCCTCATATAAATAACCCAATTTAACGCCATTTTCTGTCCTAACAAAAATAAAACGTGTCCCTGCTCAGTGAACCCAAAAGCAGTGACTCTATTTAAACATGTTTATCGCTGGCATCACTTAACAGAGGTGTAGACCGGCCCAAAGTAGGGCCCCCACAGCAGCAGGAACAGTCTAATTAAGGCTCCAGCCAGGAGAGCCAGGTGGATGAATCACCACTATTAAATGGCTGCAATTACCAGGTGGTTAGAGAGCTAGCTGGGTGCAGGCTGGGCGGGCGCAGCAGGTCACAGGGTAGAGTCAGGCTGGCAGGTCCCGCAAGAGAGGTTCCTTGCAGGGACCGGGCATCAGAAAGGAGGGATTCTTTTAAGACGCAGTGTGGAAGTCTATGCCATACTAAAACAGATTTTTACGTGATGGAAATATTGCTTACTTAACATGATATTCTTTCCTTCTTAGATGAATAGTGACCACTCTGGTCCTCTAACATCGCTGGCTAATTTGGCCCTACCAAATGATGGGCTCACATCGCTCTCAGGACTTACTTCAATGATGCATGCTCTGTAGCTGTCAGGATTTCCCACCGCCTTCCTGCTCCGAACAGCCTGCAGCCCAGGCACCAGGGACTGCCCCTCCTCCTCACAGATTCCTCGCAGCTGGACAGGAAGGGCTATGGAAGCCTCCCCAACATAGTCTGTGCCCCCTCAAGATCAAATTTGTACAGTGTGCTGCAGGATCTCCATTTCACAGATAGGAAGACTGAGTTTGGTATCAGAGAGACAGACGTGCCAAAACCTACTTCGTTCTCTTTTACTCTCTGTCTCTGCGATGAGCATCTTCTAATTCCCCATGCCCTAGGGTGATTAAATTTTCACCGAATCCTCTTTCTGCTCGTGCTATGTCTTACAAATTTTGTTGTCGTTGCTATGTTGTTTAGCCTGTAAATATTGTACTATTCTTGCTTAAACAATGTGCCAGATTAAGCCATTTTATGAAGTGTGTAATTAAAATCTTTGTTGCTTTCGTAGATTAGGCTCACAGCTAAAGAGATAGAAACAATATTAAGGTGTTTAGATTTCCTTTCTCCTTGGATGTCTCTCACCACTCGAGCTTGGCTTAGGCCCAACACGGACTTTGGTCATGATTTAAATCTATAAACTGTATTTAAAATTTTTAAATACTCTTAAACTCACCTTCCATAAATTTCACAGGTAAACCACATTCATTTTTTTATATAGACACATTGACCACCCTTCAGAAGAAAGGAGGTGGACAGGAGAAATGACTCAGTCAGTAAAGCCTTCAGCAAGTGAGAATCAGGACCAGAGTTTAAGCCTCACAGCTAGAGTGAACGGCAGGAACGTTCAAACTTTCTTTTTTAAAATACGTTTTTATACTTTATCCTTCGCTTGCTAGCCTCTGGCTGCTCCCAGCTTCCCTCCTTTGAACCCTCTCATGACCCCTATTTTCAAGTTGATAACCTCTTTTTCTTTGATTATTATTGTTATATATGTATGCACTATGTATGTGTGTATGCATACATATAAATATGTGTGTTTTACACACACACACACACATAGCATGCTGCATCTATGTCCATGATATCGCTTCAAGACTGGTCACTCTGCATTAGACAGTGAACAAAGTGGCTCATTCCATTTTGATTGTCTTGAGCCCTGGTGATAGCTAGCATAATTGTTTTAAAAACAATGAATGAGTATATTTACAAGCTAAATATTTTTTATCAAACAAGTCTATTTACGCAAAACAGAATTGGTTTGCAGAAATTTGTTCCAAGGCCTTTCACAGTGCTTAAGTTTAAATTAAAAAAATCAATTAAAGATGCAGCCACTTCCTGTGGGTTGTGTGCTTATAATCTCAGCATTGATAAGTCAGGGACAAGAGGAGTCCTGGGCTTGCTGGTCAGCCAGCATAGCTACTTGGTGAGTTAGGGCCGGTGAGAGACCTTGCCTAAAAACGAGGTACATGGTACCTGAGAAAGAGAATCCAAGGATGCCCTCTTACCTCTAGATGTAGGTACATGCGCACACACATATACTCCTACTCCACAGATATGTAGCCATGTTCACACAGATGTGTCCTCACACATCCAAAAACACCAGAGAGAGAGAAGAAGAAGAAGAAGAAGAAGAAGAAGAAGAAGAAGAAGAAGAAGAAGAAGAAGAAGAAGAAGAAGAAGAAGAAGAAGAAGAAAGGAGGAGGAGGAGGAGGAGGAAAAGGGAGTAAACTGCCTGTCCACAATGATTTACCTTCAATGAAATTTCAGGTTCAGAAACTGGTAAGGATGGCACAGGGGCTCTGGACTTAGTGAACAGGGAATGTCAGCATTCTTAGTTCTCGCTCATTAGGAGTGTTTACACGAACACACACACATACACACGTTTCCAAGGTGCCTTTTCCATTTTTCTACCTTAGGATTGAGTGAGTGTTTCTGGGGTTCACATAATCTCCAGTGCGGGCTCAGTAAACAAGGAGCTTTTCCCAAAGCTACTGGGCTTGATTACACCTTCCCCTCTTAGAATGGCTCATGTGGACTCTGCACTATTCACACAGAAAGAACTGTGAGTGTTCCTCAGGACTGGCAAATGGCACCACGACTGAGGGGACAGGAGTTTTTTGGAGTCCACAATGGGCCCACATAGAATGTGATTTGTAGGTATTGGACCAGGATGTCTTAAAATACCCAACTACGTACAATATTACTGGGGGCTCACTCATTCTGGGAAACCATTGGGACTTTTGGTGACAAGGACAAGTTAGAACTCAGCCTCCCTGCAAAATAACTTCCTTTTAAACAAGAAGGGCACCAGGCTGGGTGGTGTTGGCCTGTCATTCTAGCTTGGGAAGTTGAGGAAGAATGATGGCAGGTTCAAGGTCTGCCTGGATTATACGTTGGATTCCAGGGCCAGCCTGGGAAGCTTAGGAGACTGTGCCTCAAAACACAAAGTTGAAAATGGATGGGGTGTAGCTCAGCAGTAGACCTTCACCTAGCATGAGCAAGACTCAAGACTCAAACCCTGATAATGAAGAGAAGGGGGAAGTGAACACCAAGCGAAGCGGCTTCTGTGTGGTAAGAAACATGCCTTCTTCCTTTGCTCCCTGTTTACACGGCAGCTTCGTCCTTCCCACTGGAGGCCACACCTGTACTCATGTGACGTGTATAAGGCCCCTGGCCAAGCGAAGGAAAACCCAAAGTAAACGGGCTTCTGGTTACAGATCCACAGACAGCAGGAGTGCTCCTTTAAAGAAAGGAGAAAAGAGATTTAAGAGGGAAGAACAAAAGCAGAAACAGAATCTGAGTGTTTACATGGGTTGAAATTGGACCACCCCTGAGTCAGAATGCCTTCTTGGATATCTGGTATCCTAAGGGGCAGGCTGCCCACCGGGGCCTCTCAGCTGCTGGGCAGGGTCATCTCTCTCTATCACGAGCAACTCTCCCCCAGGCAGCAACCTGGGTGAGGGCCCCATGCCATCCCAGCATATGCTTGCCTTGGGCCCTGGGACTTGGGTTTGGCTCACACATGTATTTTGAGGGTAACTTCTAAGCTAGGAACTCTCTTGTTTATTTGAAGAGAATTTTGCTCAGACTCCAGGAAGACTGCCTGTGTGGTATTATCTTCTATGTGGAGTTGGTCCACAGAGAAGTCCCTGGCAAGGAGGTGACGTCCTCTGGACAGCCTCTTGCTGTCGTCCTGTGGCTGTCACTGAGCATTGATTCTAAGGACATGCAGATGTAAGTCTGCCAGGTACAGGGGTGGTTTAGTGCTCTAGGAAGCCATTTGGTTCTGGGCCATTCACATGCACACCCTTCTTCACCTGAACATACAACGCACACACTCTTCTCCTTCACCTGCACACGCTACGCACACACATACCCTTCTCCTTCGCCTGAACATACAATGCACACACTTACCCCTCTACAAACAATGCAACCTAAGATTCCCCTCCACCCCTTACCTGCAATGGGCTACACACTCACCAGTCTCTGAAGAACATCCCCCATAATGATCAAATTTTGACAGTTTCTATTCTAGTATGTGTTTACCATATCTGGGTGTGAAGAAAATAGTGGCCAATCCAACTTGAGCTATTTAGGGGCACAATACAACCTGAGCTATTTAGGGGTACAACCCAAGCTGAGCTATTTTGGGGTACCCGTGTGAAAGTGAGCCCACTTTCAACCTTTTAGGGAAATTCCCTATTTGCCACCTTATGTGTATGCATAACTGAGTGTGCATATAGGTGTACAGATGCATTGTGGGAAGGGAACATGAACAGTAGAGGAACTGATCATTTAAGTTTATCTGTCACTCAGAATAGAGGACTACCCCCCCCACACACACACACTGCCTTTAGAAAACAGTTACTCCTTCACTCATAACCCAGTGAAAAGACCCCAGGCTGTAGTTCAGGGCCCCTGATTACCCTCACCTATATAACCCACTGTCAATCTTGTCAGTGTATATCTCTTTAATCTGTACTGCTGCTTTGCTCCAAAACATTATCTTCCTCCTTTCGAGGAGCAGTGTGAGCCTTATTTTCAGATCTTCGGATGAGAGGCCAAGAACCTGGAAACACCTGATGTGATCCCAACCTCTTATAGCAGGTGTAAAGCCAGGAGTCGAAACTAAGGGAAGGACAAGCACGTGTGCCTGAATGACTTACATGTCACCTCTGTGAGGGAAGCATGTTCTTCACCACCTCCAGGTCAAAGGTTTGGTATTTATAGTGAGATTCCCCCTTCCTGACTGTTCCTGATGTAAGATGGAGTTAAGGACCATCAGCTCCTTTGGAGAGTCGCTCCTCCCTGGCTGTGCACCCAGCACACCCTGCCCTCTGCTCTCGGAACAGACTCCATCCACAGTATCTTCCTGGAAGGGCTCCAGCACCTCCAGCTACTCTCCTTCGGATCAGTGCAGAAGGTTGGTGGACCGCTCGGCCCTCCATTTCTGCCCTGTGGACTGAAGGGCACTTTCACTATGGGCCATCAAAAAGAACTGCACTCATCCTTCCTCCTCCTCTGCAGGACAAGTCACAGACCGGATTTTTCTGTCGTCTTATTCCTTGTTAGGTCATCCATTTGCTCTGCCACTTGATCTGTGTTGCCTCTGGTAAATATTTATGACGTGTCTTTGGGCAAAGCATTGCATGGAAAGAGGCTGGTCCATCCCTGCTCTCACAGATCTGTGCTCCCTGGGTTGAAGAGGAGGTATGACCAACTGGGGCAGACGAACTAATTCCTGTGAGCTGTTAATTTCTGATAAGAACTTAATGTGTCACCTGCTTAGATTCCTTCACTTTAGTGGGAAGAACCCCTTAACTCAAAAGAAGGGGATTTTCAAATTGTGGTCTCTCTGGGGTATTAAAGGTAAGGTGTGTGTGTGTGTGTGTGTGTATGTGTGTGCGTGTGACTGGGGAGTTTGTATATAGCCCAGAAGACGGTCCCAATTGTGTGTGGAGGGCATGTGTATGTGCAGGCACATGAGTGCATGTATAGAGGTCAGAGGTCAATGTCAGCTGTCTTCTGTTGTTCACCCTCTCATTTTTTGAGACCGCATCTCTAACTGATGGGCTCAGTTGTGAGCTCCCAGAATCCCCCCTTTTTCAGATTCCCCAGAATAGGGGTTGCAAATGTGTCTTCCTGCACAGGATTTACAGGGTTGCTGGGGATTTGGATTGTCGCCCTATGCTTGCACAGCGAGTGCTCTGCACACGGGGCCACTTCTCCAGCCTGCTCCTCATGAGGTCACAATCTTCTGCATGACATCAGGTCACAAACTTAGGAAAGAGACCACGCCTCCTAAAACCTTGATGATTAAAAAGCATAACCCATTTTTTTGAAAAAAATTTTAAAATACACAAATAAAAGTTATTCTAGGGGCTAGGGAGATGGCTCAGTAAAGTGCGCGCACACACATACACATATATACACACACATGCACACACACACACACACACATACCATACACACCCATGCACATATACACACATCCCATACACATACATACACACGCATACACATACACACACATATACACAGAAGTCTAGAACAGCAACTCTTCCTTGTATTCCATATACTGGAGGAGCTTAGACAGGAGGATTGCTGGGGCTCTCTGATCAGCTAGTCTGGATGATCTGTGAGCTCCAGGTTCGGTGACAGAGTGTTTCAAAAGCTAAGGTTGGTAGCCGCTGAGGAATCTCCAGACACTGACCTCTGCCCCACCACCCCGGCACACATGCAGAGGCACACACTATTGTATATTTACGTAGTGTCTGAAGGATTACACAAGCTGCATTTTTGCTGTGGAAGGGGTGCTAATGCAGTGCTCCTGTTCAATAGCCAGAGAATAAGCTTCCTCCCCACTCTGTTCTGAGCGCCTAAACAAGCATTCCCTCAAAGTCCCCGAGTTAGGACATCCTTGCTTCATGGAGACAATGGCAGAGTCTAACACAGGGAAACTCTGTTTTTCTCATGATGCCTTCATCTGGTCACCTGTTTACCTATGATGAACATCCTCTCTCATATCTGGGGCATGTGGTGATCCTGTTGCTCCAGGTCTGACTTTCTGTGTCTGACATGTGAAGTGTTGTTGTTGTTGTTGTTGTTATTGGAAATAGCTGCAGAGAGACTCCGTGAAATGACTGTAAAAAGTGGCAGGACACTGGTGACACGGAACAAGCAAAGCTCTAGCAACCTCTTCCTATCTGAGTCCACGGGTGGAGAACCTTTCTGTTCAGACAACGGGAGATCTGAAGAGTGCACGGCAGAACTGAAACCACTCATGGAGCAAGTCACGGGTGTTTCTGTCCGTGCCCCCACGAATGTGGCCCAGGTCATATGGATATGACTTCAGGAGAGTCACTAGTAGAACTGTGGATGTGCAAATAAGGGGTAATGACTACTTGGTGACCCCAGTAGGTCCCAGGGAAGTTAAGGCATGGTGAGAGCAAGATGAATGAGTTAAGCGTGACAATGCTCTGTTGGGCCAGTCTCATTCAGTGTCTGTATTCCCGGAGAAAGGTGGACATAACAACTATGAGATGTGGGGAAAGGACAAGAAACAGGGTAGCACACACATGCACCTATGAACATACAAAACACATGTGAACACACATGCTCATATCCATGCAGACACACAGACGTGTATGAGAACAAGGCAGTGATGGCTGGAAAATGCATCTCTGAAACCTTAGTCTTAAAGAGAAAAGGAGATACATTAACGCTGTCCTGGTCCAGAGTGCCCAGGAAGTCTTCAGAGTGAATGGGACTGAGATCAGCTAGGGATATTCGTTGAGGGCACCACACCACTTCCCTGAGCTTGGTATTATTTGGGTCCTAGGTTAGGCTTGGGTCTTGGCATTGCCCTTCAAAAGGAAGTTAAAGGATCATGACCACACCCACCTCTATGCATATATTTGTCCTCTGTTGGAACAAGAGCATCTTAAATGGAGCTACAATATCTGGCACATCAAGAGCTCGTGGAAAGTCAAATCCAAGGTAATCAATACCCAGAGGCTAACGGGCTTAGAGGCCAAGAATTAAGGTGACCTCTGCCAACAGCAGGTGGGTGAGTGAGAAAGTCAAGTATAGACTACAGAGCCTTCAGGCATGAGGTTCTCGGCTCTATTCATTAGACAGCTGCTGGCTCTCCTGTTACCTATGCATATGTCTCTGAGAAGTTAATTGGACTATCAGCAGTAATTTAGAACTTTTATAAGTAAACTTGCTTTTAGTTTCTCAGGCAAACCCCTATGGAAGGCACTGTGATGCTCACAGGTCTTCTCTGTGTAATGGTGTGATAGGTCAGGCTACTGTTCTCTCCTGGGTGGACACGTACCAAAGATCAAAGATACCTTGGGTACCAAAGGGCAACACAAGGGTGAAGTTCAAGGTCATCTTTGATAAGAGTGGCATTCCAAGCAGACCAAGCCAGGTACTAGGTATTGTTGGCTACACATCAGTCAAAGATAAGGAGTGAAGTCAAGGGTCCAGGGCTACTCTTGCAGCCTCAGCTGCTCCAGGCTGGTCTACTTGGCATTCTAAATCCTTCCCTATCTTTGACTTCAGGTAAGTGTCCTTAACATCCACTGATACCCTCAATTTCGTCATGCTACTAAGTGGAATCAAGGTGTAGATGGATTCTGTGAACATGAGGGTCCTACACATGGTTGTCTTCAGAACAGAGATCACAGCCGTGTGTGGAGTTTTCAAGATGCTGTGAACTAGAGCACTTCAGTTGAAGTGACAGAAACCAATTTATTTCTCTTTCAGCTCCCTGTTGAAGACAGATACACAGTCTTTCACATGTGCGTGTATGCACACACACACAAGTGTGTGCTCACACACACACACACTACAAAAATGCTCTCAGAGAAATGAATTACCTACATTTCTTCCAAAGGATAGCCTCATAAATGATCATTAAAGCAATAAAATAAACAGCTCAAAAATGCTAGTTCTTTGGCAAGCATGGTTGCTTTGTTTTCTTAAAAATGAATGAAGAAGCTAGGTACAGTGGTACACACGAACAACCCAGACACTTGTGAGGTGGACACAGGAGGGCTGCGAGTTTGAAGCAAGCCTAAATTATAGAAGAAGACCCAAAGAAACTATATTTTTTAAGGGGCATCCTGATTTTTTTAAAGAACTGTTCTTTGAAATCTCTCTATTGTCAGAATGCAAAATAGTTAGATGTTGAGAAAACCACCAGAATGGCAGGTCACAGTCATGGGGACGACTTGTTTAAGACAAAAAGATAAAAATCCAGGGTAGAACCTCTCCTTGGGGGACAAAATCAGAAGTAGAAAGAGCCACTTGTCTCTCTAGAGACACTGGTCAGACTACCAAGCCAGTCCACCAGTGACCCAAACACAAGGAATTCATAGTCCCCATAGAGTGTGGCTCCACAAGTCACATTTTCTCTCCCAATTCAGCTCATTCACTGTTGATTTTTGTTTTAATTTAGGTCAGCTAGCCTCACTTACCTTATAATGAGAAAGAAAATGCCTTCAGTAATAGGGGTAGCTACCCAATTGAACTTGTGCCTCCTCAAATTCCTTTAGACTAATTACACACCTGTAAAGTGTATGCCTGAGCAGGAGGCTCATAACTGCCTGTACTTCTTTATATGTAATTAAATTAATAAAAATCCTGGACTCTCTGGGCTGAACTTTTTCTTCTTGGGGAATGTTAAATACACAGCAGATTCCAAGTGAGGGGTGAGCTTCCCATCCTAGCATAGTGATGCCCACAGCATTGAGTGTTGAACTTGGCAATGTTAGCTTCCCCAGCTGCCTTTCAGCAGGCTTGGGTTAAGCCAGGTGTAGATGCTGTTGAGTTGATCCTCCCAAAGCGAGGCTGGCTAGACGCAGGCAAACTCTTTCTTTCTCTCCTTGTGTGAGTAGCTTTCTGCCTACTCCCTGCTCAACCTTTGCAACTATAGAATCATGGTCACTGTCTCCCTGAGACACTGCTGCTCAGTGTAGGCCGTAGGATTGAGATTTCAAGCAGAACTTCCAAGAAAATGACATTAATATGAGACTTCATACGCTAGGCTTTCTGGGCCTCGTTGCCCATGCTTTGGTTCCACGCAGATACAGATACATGTCTTGCGGAAGATGTCTGGAGGTGCCTGCATCCAAGAGTTCTGAGCAAAACACCATGTGGGTTGGGCACAAGTTCAGACCTAGTAAAGAAGTCATTTGACTAGCTTACCCCAGTCACTTGACCCATCTCAAAAATGACTGTAAGGAGCCTAACAATTGGGAACTGACCAGTCCAGTCACTATCATTAAGAAGAAGCCGTGAGGAGCAGTTCTGATTCGCAGGGTTCCAGAGGCACCAGGTGACAGTCTGTTTATCCTACTACTCAAGCGCTTTGCAGTTCCCAATCCCAGGCCCCTGCCACCCAGGCACCCTTCCTTTCCATGTTTTCCTTGGCGGCTGACTTGCCCAGATTCCTATTTACAAAGCACTTCCTAATCAGATCCAGCCACCCTCTACCTTCTCTTCCCAGAATAAACCAGGACTCAGCTTACTGTTTAACAAATGTTCTTATTTTAAAATAAAAGCATCCTTAAAGATCATAGGTCTTTAAAACGCCAGGCATCATGGTTTTGATGTTCGACCTGGTGACGGGAAGTACTTGGTCTCTTCCTGACTCAGGCAGATCTAGTGTTACTTCCTGATGGGAACGACACACTTGGGGTGACTTTTCCTATTGGCTGTTATCGCGTCTCCAGAACTTGAATTAAAGACATACAAATGAAGGATGGCTCTGAGGAAATATTTTGATGTTTAAGCTTACTTGACACAGCAGAACCTGAGTGTGAGGGGTCATGCGGGTAAGATTGGTCCCTAATGGTCTTTATTCACAATTGGCTTCTGTCCAGAGTCTGGTTTCTGCTCTTTCTGGGAGAGCTACGTTTTCTCTCACTTAGTAGATAATGTCTACTAGATCAGGTCATGACTTTTGGACCATCAGCCCTGCTCAAAGACTGGCTCATTACTGCCTGGGCCTGCTGTCCCCTTCAAGGCAGTTTCCAGAATGCACGAGCTGGCTACCCATTCAGATCTGAGGTCTGGGTGAGACTCACTCCCAGGATGCAGCTCTTCATTCCCCTCTGCCCTTGACATGTATCCTGGTTTACGTGTTGAGTTTGGTTTTATTATTTATTTATTTGCTTACTTACTTATTTTTGCGTGTATGTGCATACATGTGCTGTCACGTATGTGCTATGTATATGTAGCCATATTGTATATGTGTGGGATACCAGAGGTCAACTTTAGGTATCAGTCCTCAGGCATTGTTGACATTTAAAAAACAAATGAAACAAACAAACAAACCAGGAGCTCTCATTGACCTGAAACTCACAAAGTAAGCTAGTTTGGCTAGCTAGAGAAGTCCAGCAATTCTCCAGTCTTTGCTTCCCCAGTTTTAAGATCATGAGTCTGTACCACTTCCATATAAATTTCAGGACTCTTCTACAGTAGTAGGCTTCCATATATTTTCTAAAACATTTATTTAATTTTTTGAGATTATAATATAATTGTACCATTTCCCCCTTCCTTTTCTCCTCTTCCATGGTTTTCCAAAAGGTCTTTAGAGCTGGATGGGATAATGCTTACCCTTAATCCCAGCAATAAGAAGGCAGAGGTAAAAGGATCTCTGGGATCCTGTGTAGACTGCCCCAGACTGCACCGTAAGTTCCAGGACATCCAGGGCTACACAGAGATAAACAAAGATCTCGAGTGTTTTAGTGTTGATTGTCCCGGCCCCATATTCCCTGCCTCACCATGCCTTCCCTTGCCATGCAATCCTTCTATCCTATTCTCTTTATTTCTCTTTAAACAATACTCCATTTACCCTTTCTTGGAAGATGTCCACTTCCCTCCTGGTCTCCAAGTAGTTTCCTAACCTCTGTGGTTATTCTGATTGAAACATACATTTCTAAAACTTAAAGCTGACACCCACATACAAGAGGAAATATGCAGTGTTTGTCCTTTGGGTGAGGATGACCTCACTCCACATTAGCCTGCAAATATCACAATTTCATTTGTCTTTGCAGCTGAATAAGATTTCATTGTGTGTATGCACCATATTTTCATTATCTGTCATCAGCTGCTGGACCTATAGGCTTTTCTCATTTCTTCTATTCTCTTCTGTTACTCTCCCCCTCCATTTACCCCTGAACCCAACCCCTCAAGTTCACATCCCCACCACCCCAAGTCCACCCAAGAGCTCTCTTCCATTTCCTCTTCCCAGGGAGATGCCCACCCAAATGACACAGCTTTTAACATGGGTGCTGTGGTTCACACTCAGGTGCCCACCCCTGCATGAGAAGCACTTTACTGAACTCTCTCCCAACCCAACCTCTTAGATTTGAAGCAATAAGAATCATCATTGTGATTGTGTGTGTGGTGGGGGAGAGTCTCACCCTATAGCCCATGCTGGGTCTGTGTTCATGATGATCCTCCTGCCTCAGCCTCCCAAAGGATGAGCCTGCCATGCTTCCAGAATCTCTCATTGCAGGCTCTTCCTGCTGATCTACTTTGTTCTGGACCTGTTACCTGCTGCATTGTGTCAGTGAAGCCAGGCTCCCTGGCTGTCTAGAATGTTTCTGCTAGTTTCTGAAATGTCAGTTTCCCTTCTTTCTGACAAAACATCTTAGTTATCCTCTTGGGCCACAAAGGGCTAAGATACTGGGGACAGAGTCTTCTGACGCATCACTGTTCACTTGGTTCAAAAAGCATGTTCCTGAGATATAAAACTGATTGAAGAGAGGCTCCCAAGATCCTGTTGAAGAGCAGAAGGAGGGAGAAGATGAGCAAGGAAGTCAATCCATTGCTAGAACTCTGAGAGACTTTTCTAAAGACAGGGCCACCCAACACTGGCGTGTTTACGCCATGATCTCCTTAGTAAGTTCTGAAGGTCCAGAGTGTGCTGCTCTGGGGCCGGACCATTTCTATTACTGCTTTGTTTTCCATTTGCTGATAAACGTCCCTGAAATAGAATCTGTGTGTTTTGAGTAGAATGCTCGCTTCACTCCTTATCTCTCAAAGGGGGCATCATTAATTCATGGCGAATGTCAAGCGATTTTGTTCTTCATTCTGAGGCCTGTAACCAGTCCACGTAGAGACTGCTCCCCAACTTCACACAAGCTTCCAATTCCTCTATCAGAATATCATACTCAGATTACAGCGGAGCAGTGTGTCTGCTCTACCAAACACCATCAGAATGCCTAGCCCGTTACTCCAATTAGAAAGGTTTAATTGCCAAACGGCACAAATGAAGCAAGCACGCGTCACTGCAAATGGTTCTGCCTGAGAGCCATCCGCTAATGGTTTTGTAACCTGCGTCAACTTGATACGGCCTCCGTTTACACAGACAGCTACCCGTCAGTGGGATAGTATTTCTGCTCATGTCCACAGAGTTTTGTGTGGGGTTACCGTCACCCGACAGCAGCAAGACCACTTTCGTACACTCAGTGAGTGAGGTCCGGGGAGCAGATAGGATCGAGCTTGGTTGTCACTCACCACAAGTGCACTTAAGCCGATCAATACATAATGATTCATAACCCCCGAAGTTATGATAATCAGAGATTAAGGGACGGCAGAGCCCGGCCACCAGGACAAAGTGCTTCTCATTGCTCATGTATCTATCACATCTGTCTGGCTTTATCTCATTCTTTTCCATTTTACCTTTTTGCGCTGCAATCTAGCATAAATGGATTATGCGGGGCTGAGGCACGTTGAAGGAATTGCGAGGCTTCGCTGAGCTCCAGGTCTTACTGTCTTACTGCGTTCTGGAATCCAGGCCACTTGTCACAAGTGCCTGAGACACACAGTGCCTGAGACAGAGGTGTGGAGTGCCTGGATGACCTAACATCCCGGCCCTTTGTTAAGAACCTGAGTGATCCTTCCCTCTCTGGCTTGTGTCCCCAGTGTGAGCCTCTGGCTTTCGTATTTCCTTGGTGTTCTATTGAACTGAGGTCTGTTCTCACCAGATAGTGCAGCAATGGTGGAACAGGAGAAGGATTTCACCTGAGTCTAGGTTCACGGTCCAGAGAGTTTCACAGAGTTATGGGAGCGTGCTTATGGAGTTACTTAGAGGGCGAACCTTTCGGAGCAGCAGCTACATACAGGTGAACACACCACTGGACGACACAGGTCCCCCTCAACCCCTCCTAGCTGATTATGCACCCCTAGGGAGAGGGGGCCTTGCTGTTTTGTTCTTCCCTTATTCTCCTCACGACAGATCGTTAATGGGATCAAACTTGAAGGTCTCCTGGGGGTAATCACAGCTGCTCTGATTTCCAGATGGCTGTCTGGCCATGTCGTGCCCAGAGGACAGAATTCCACAACTCTTGGTGGGCTGTGTTGGTACATTAGATGGGCAGTGTTGATATGTACTTTACATGGGAGATATCAATTCTTGCATTACCCACAACAGCAAAACCCAGCACAGGGAGAGAAAGTTGGGCATGAACACGGAAGGTGCACAATTCAGAGCTAGAAGTGATTGTTGTAGTGACATTTCATTTGTATTTTAGTAAATAAAGCTGGCCTGAAGATCAGAGAGTAAAACAGTCTCACTGGTCAGCCTTACAGACCAGGCAGTGGTAACACAACTTTAATCCCAGTAGCCACACTCGTTGCCATAGAAACCAGGCAGTGCATGCCTTTAATCCCATCCCTAGAGAGGAATATAAGATGGGAGGAGACAGCTCTCAGTCTCGGTCTCATTCTGAGATTCCTGGAGGCAGGATCACCATTCTGACTGAGGTAGAGGTAATAGCCAGTGGCTGGCTGTTCTACTTTTCTGGCCTTCAGGTTGAACCACAATTTCTGTCTCTGAGATTTTATTAATCATGCTTCAGATCACGAGTACAGAGGCATAAACACAGATACTTTCATTTGCTTACCAACATTTTATATAAAGGTATTTATGAATTTTTCTTTTTCATATACTAACTCTATTTCATTAAAAACTTAATTTGCTTCCCAGTTTGAAGGATAAAATGCTATCTTAAAACAGCTTCTCAGAACACATACATTTAATACAGTGAAAATTTTGCCTAGTTTATCTAAAGAGGGTGATGAAACTAAATATTTTTTTGTGCTCCCTAAAGGTCTTTGGAGGATTTTCTGTCAATTCTTTTGCAAAAGGAGGTTGTCAGGGTGTGGGGTAGGAAGAAGCAGGTTGATAACCTCACTCCTGTGGTGTTGACACTGCTAATGCTTCCTGCCTTCCATTTGTGGGCTAGCAGGTCACAGGCAGGTAATAAGGACAACAGACGTCCCTCAGCCTCGTTCACTGGCATAGATGAACACAGAGAAGAATTCTTGCTGCGCGCAGCCTCCGGTGTATGCCTTGATGGAATGGCCCCAGCAAAACTGAAACCAGCGCCATTGTTGTGCCTGGTGGAGACGCAAAAAGCAAAGCTGGGACTTGGGCTGCTTGTGAAGGAACAGAGAAAACAAGATTTGATTACCTGGGAGGGAGAAAAGGAGGGGAGGAGGGAGCGAGGAAAGAAGCCATATTTCTTAGAAGTCAGTGTTCCTAAAGTTTTAATGACTAGGCTTCTTCTGGAAGCTACTATCATCTTATGTTGTAGGCCATGTGCTGGATGTGATGTGTAGGAACTGACTGTAGGTGATGGAAGGCAAGCTTCATTTTAAGGTAAAAGTTAACAGTCATTTCAAATTAGAGCCACAGTGGTTGTCTTTGACCTTTATGCATCTCCCCCAATTAAGCACCTTTAAATTCAAAGCAATGGCCCCATTTGTTATCATGAGGAATAAATAAATAACACACAGGAGTTTTCTAGAGTATTTAATCCTCCTTGGAGGACTTATTGTAGCTTTTTTCAAATCAAAATGAGGATCCCTGGCAATAAATTTGGAGAGACACACCCTTCAAGAGCATCTCAATGCAGACACGGTGCATATAAAAGGATATTTTTATAAAACGATTGAACCAGAATGGAAAGTGGGCTTCTAGATGTTTCCAGCTCAAACTGGGATGCATGTCCTCAGTCCTGAGTGCCTCCATTTGAGATAGAGGCTGGATTATAGAGAGGACTGTCCTCCTGGGCCAAACTATCCTCCTGGGCGAGGCTATCCTCCTGGGTGGGGCTTTCCCCAGGGCAGACTATTCCTTTTACATTTGTTTATGCTACCTCCTTCCCCTCCTCCTGTCTTCAGGAAATAGTATCCTGTTGAGAAGAAGATGCACTTGGAAGGCACGTGAGGGCTCAGCTCCTGTCCTGAGAATCACGCTGAACAGCCCAGCATATCTCGTCGGTGTGGATCCCTGTTTGTCAGGATTGTTGTGATTTAGGTTTCCTGGGTCCTTGAGGATTCTAAGTCAGGCCTTGCCTCAGAAGCAGGAACTCTGTATCCGTTGGCTCTGCATCCTCACCCTGTCAGAGAACTGTTTTCAGGGATGTTCCGAAGCGTGCTGTGTTAAGAGGGAGACAGCTCCTATTACTGAGCTCTTGATCTCATTTTAATGAGGAAGTAGAATTCTGCAAAAGTGGCCTCATCAGGTACTTAGACTGTTTCTAATTAGAACTGAAGTTGCTTTTAATGTCAGACCTAAAGAGCCTGTGGTGGAGAATCACTACCTGCAGAAGTGAATGCAAGGTACGTGTCTGGACACCCTGAGCCTCAAAATGTGGAGCTTCTGATTTCCGGAAGATGCAGACATGTGGGTGGCATGTGTGGCAGTTATGGGTTAGGTCACTTACTAAGATTTAATGTCCTAGACAATAATCAACTTAACCAGACTGAGGAGGTTATTCAATGACTAAGCGCTTGTTGCCCAAGTTTGGGGACTTCTTTTGGATCCTCAATCCCCATTCAGAAATCTAGGCATGGCCGTGGTCGTTTGCTAATGCTGTAATGCTGGAGGATCAGGGCAGGTAGAAAAGAGGGTCAGGGTGCTTGCTGGTAACCACGCTAACAGGCCAACTAGATCTATTGCCAGTGAGTGACTCTATTAAGGGAATAAGGAAGAGAGTGATAGAGAACCCAACAACCTTCTGTGGCCTCCTGGCCGGCACACACACACACACACACACACACACACACACACACCCTAACCCACATTCTCACAGGAACATATAATGCACTTCTTTGTGTGTACCATACTTGTCCATACTCCCAACCTGCGCTGTCTGTCCTCTGTTGCTCTGCATACCAACAGCCACCTCCCACCTCTCCTTCTTCCCTCGTTTGGTGACAGAGTCACTTGTTTATTGAAAGGTAATTTCATTCAAGAATCTCTTTCACAGCCCTGGTCATAAGCAATATCTTCGAGTTTCTATTGCTGTGATAAAACACCATGACAAAAGAAATTTGGAGAGGAGAGACTCTATTTTATGCTACAGTGTCACATTTCATCATAAAAAGCAGTAAGGACAGGAACTCAAACAGGGAAGGAACCTGGAGGCCAGAGCTGATACAGGGACCATGGAGGTGTGCTGCTTAAGGGATTCCTCCTTGTGATTTTCTCAGCTGCTTTCTCTACCATCTAGGACAACCTACCTGGGGTGCCACCGTCACTGTGGGATGGGCCCACCCACAGCAGTAATTAATCAAGAAAGTCCTCCACAGGCCAATCTGGTAAGGCATCTTCTTAATTGAGGATCCCTCTTCTAAGTGACTCTAGCTAGCTGTGTCAAGTCAACATGAAAACTAGCCAGCACTCATATCTTCAGAAATACAGAGGCAGAGTGGGGAATCTTTCCTACAGGAATGTTCCATTATGGGTAGCTATTGTTCCCTTCTGACCAAGGGCTGATGATATATCATAGAATAACCAATGAAAATGACTAATATATGCCACAGAAATGTGGAAAGAGAGCAAGGAATTCTTGAGTCTACAGCTTGAATAGAACAGCATCAAACTCCTGAGCTAGGCCACCAATGCTTTGTTTCCTGCATCTTAAGACCATTTGGAGAGGCCAGCTAACCCTATGACTGTTGACAACACAGTCAGGAAAGACATTAACGAGGGGAGAGTGGTGTGTGTGTGTGTGTGTGTGTGTGTGTGTGTGTGTACATTTGTTTGTCTGTCTCTGTCTTCTGGTGTGCTGTGTGTGTGTGCTTGCATCTCTGTCTGTTAGTGTGTACATGTTTGTGGATCTATTTATTTGTCTGTGTCCATGTCTATCTGTCTCCCTGCTTGTCTATTTGTATGTGTCTGTCTGTCTATTGGTCTGATGGGATGCAGCTACAAGGGGAAAGAAGAGGATTTTAACACGGTGAACACATCAGGAATGTGGGAAAGAGGCAGCGACTTCAGGCAAGTCAGGCAGCTTTGCTTCACCCCAGTGTGCCCATTGTCCACCCAGGATTAAAATGCAGACTTTAGAGATTATTAGAGATAATTATATGGCTTGCCTAGGAAAATCAATGACTGTGGATTTTACAAGCAATATATTAACATATGCCAGGGGCCAGCATATTTCAAAGCATTGTTATGATTTTAAAAGCTAGATGACAGCATTATTGCAAAGATGAGATTGAATGTTTACTAATTCTAAAATATTTCAAATTTCATATATAAGAATATATAAAGTTAAATTTTTGCAAAACCAAAATATAAAAAGGAGAGGAGATGGGTGCTGGATGGCTGCTCATTGGGACTGAGTTGCTAAGACTCGGAATTACTGATGACAGATGGAAACCAGGAATAAGAACTGGAGATGTAGTCTAAATAGAACTACTCAGAACTGATGCTCTATGACCTCCCCAGGGTCCCCAACTCTTCCCCTGGCCACCCTCAATGCCTTCACCATCATGGAGCACCTTGGGAGACCAATGGAACAGCTGATACCAAATGAGATGGTATGAGCTGGAGATAATGGTGATCCATTGGTGAATCCATTAGTGTTGGTGTGTGTGTTTGTCTGTCTGTTAGTGTGCATGTGTTGGTGTGTCTATGTATCTATTTAGCTATCTGTGTGTTTGTCTGTCTTTGTTTATATGTGTGTCTGTTTGGGTGTAATATGGAAAGACGCTGGAAGTTGTTTGCAAGTTGATGTAATTAAATCCATACTGCTCAGTGAGATGGTCCTAGGAAAGTTAAAATAACTAAGAGGGGGAAACGAGGACGCAACTTAGAAGGCAGTGGAAGGGACAGGGTGGCCATTTTGAGTCCATGAATGGAGCAGAAGGGCAGCAAGAAATGAGAAAAAAAATAAAGGAAACCAAGAGCAAGCAGTGCCAGCATTAGGATACTTCCCGCAAGAAAGAGGCATCAAGACTAAATGACAGTAGAACAGTAGAGGTCCCTTTGGTCCCTGTTACCATGGGAAAGTTTCTTCCAGGAAGTCCTGTAACCGTAGGAACAAGCTAGCATGGAAGGGTGTGGGAGAGGAAGCAGCCTGGGCTGGTCCCAGGTGAGAGAAGGCCCAAGCCTGAGGCACATCGTAAAGCTGATATTCTTCATCCATCCTCCCACCAAATCATTAGAACACCTCCCAAATATCTCCCTTTCCTGAGTCACATTTAGCCTAGGAAACCAAGGTCAGTGTATCTTTGCATTTTTATTTGAGTGTTATATAGCGTTTTCATATATGAATAAAAGAAATCTGAACAAATATTGAAAACGCAACCAAGCCCCGGTCTCACTAACTCAAGCAGATACTGCCTTCTTGCATTCCAAAGCATCACCTGATTTCATTTTGAATTAATTTTCTTAAATATGTAGCACTAATTGGATAAGAGAAATATCACTGGAAAGAGCCCCTTGCACACACTGAATCTATATTTTCCAAATATAAAATTCATATGTTTTCTCAACAATTCATTAGCTGGAGACCCCCTCTAGGGATGGCAAGTGTAGCAAGAAAATTAATTCCTAAATGAGAAGTTCCTGAAGAAATTCCCTTCACATGGCTCACAGAGTTATCTGGGAAAGGCTCCCTCAAATGTCTGATTCCCAACAAGGAGTTCACCAGCAAAACGTGAATATTCATAAGGACGTGCTCAAGGAGGGCAGCTTAGCCAATCAACATTAGATCCTTTGGTATTCATTATAATAAAATTAATCTTGATTAATTCATTCATTATTAATCTTGCATTCAAATGCAATTTCATAGAAATTGCATTGTGATTTAGCAATTAATTTACATGCCAAGATTGAGAAGCAACCCCCCCCCCCATTCCTCTGAGGGACAGCTCTGTGTGTCAGCAGAGCTCACCGCAGGCCCAAAAGATGCGATTGTCTAAACTACGCCAGGAAATGAAAGCAAATATGTAAACTGCACACGCCGAAGCAGGAGGCACCTTTCTGGATGCGTGTTGTATAAACTTAAAGGAGCAGAGACTTTTCCTCCATATCTGGGAAGGAAGAAGGTACATACATGCTTCAAGCGCCAGAACGTAGTTCATGTCTGTAAGCCATTTGACACAACCTGCTCATTCTTGAAATGGGGCCTATGGGGCCTTAAAAGACGTGTGTTTGTAGCCAGGTGTCCCACTCTGTTTCTCTGTCTGCAATAACACAGTGACAGCATCGACTTGGTGAGAGAGGAAAGGGTTCATTTGGATTAGACATCCTGATCACACTCCATCACTGAGGGAAATCAGGACAAGAACTCAAACAGGACTGAAGCAGACGCCATGGAGGGGTGCTGCCTACTAGCTTGCTTCCAATGGCTTGCCCAGCACGCTTTGTTATCTAACCCAAGACCACCAGCCCTGGAGTTGCAGCACCCACAGTGGGTTAGACCCTCCCACATCAACCATCAGTCACGTCACGACAATGCCCCACAGACACACCCACCGGCCAATCTGTAAAGGTGATTCCTCACTCAAGTTTCCATCTTTCCTGGTGGCTCAAGTTTGTGTCAAGAGGACAAAAGCTAACCAGTCCACCAAGGACAGCAGTACTTGGGAGACTGAGACAGGAGGATTACCAAAAGTCTGAAGTCAACCTGGATTATATAGGAAATTCCCAAGAAACAAAAAGAATGTTTATGTGAGAATTTGGAAATAGCGGTTTGTGAGCTCACACCTCCAACTGTTCTTTCCTTTGTCCTTCCTCACACGGTGATGCCTGCACACACATGGGTGGTCGCATGTGATGTAAGTCCCATCCTGGGAGGGGAACTCTGTGCTCTGCTTACATTTGAACCACATGGACCAAGAGCCTGGCATGTTCAGAAACTTCCAGTATGAATCAGGAGGACAGCAGCCAATCACCAGTTCAGGAGTCAAGGTTATCTGAGCCCCTTTAATTCCTCCCAACAACAAACACTATCATCATTTGGCTTTTGTAAGTTGATATATGGTATGCATGAGTGTAATTCTTATTAAGTCTCAATAAATGAGGAGATTTGATAGACAGACTGGTGGTTGAGAATCTTGGCCTGATGAGATGTGTATCTGCAAAAATGTTGAGGTTTTAATTACTCCTCTCCAATCCAAGGGCAATTCCCTTCCTGTGTTAGAAATTACTGGGCAAAAGGGGTTAGTACAATGTATTTACTCTTTCAAAAAGAAGTAAAATAAACTTTAACATTTTCAAAAAAAATTGGAACTCCACTCGCTCACAAAAGATATTTATAGCATGCATCTTGATTGTATCAGAAATAAATGTTCCTCTCTGGTCTGATTAGCTCAGTCCCGCATACCTAAGGCTACTTGGAAAGAAGAGGGAACTTTCACCACCACCCCCTGGAAGGCTGAAGACTGGAGTTTAGTTCGGTTGGGGAAAAGGCTGGAACTTCAGCGGTTGGGTCAGCCGCTCATGCAGAAGGCTGCAATGGGGCAGGTGCTCTAGTTCCTCCTGCTCCCAGATACTTGTAGCAGTCATGTGCTTGTGTTTAGCAGGGCACACCATCCCTAGATCCCACAGTGACTAAGTCTCTACAGATATTAAATGAGGATAATGCATCTTTTAATTTTCTCTAAGACCAATTTCAAAGACTAAGAAATGAGCAATAGCCATTAAATTCCCAAAAGACGCGGGGATCAAGAACATATTCACAAAAAGAAAAGGAATAAAATCACCCTGGAACACATTAAAGTACCCTGTATAAAACCAGTGCAGATGTTACCAGCACTAGGTCCTTGACATGGACCTCAGGCTTTGGCCAAGGGACTGGGAACTTACCCACCACATCTGACTGTCCCTAGATATGAAATCATGTGGATGAGGGCTCTCTCCACACCCTGCAGACTCCAATCACAACACAGAGGTTCTTATCTCCTTCTCTCAGTGCTGTTTCCAAGGCAGCATGGAGTCGCTCATTGAACAGACTGGTGTAGGTAAGTGCAAGGAGCCTTTGTCTGGTGTTGACCATGTATGAGGCAGCCGCCTTCTAGAGAAATCTCGGACTCTGTGCTGAAAGAGCCTGGGCTGGGCTCCTCCCCAGATTAAGGATGTTGATTCCACAAGACGCCCTGTCTCCAGAAAACACCTCTGAGAATCTCTCCCCTCAGTGCTGTGACAGGTAGAACACTTCATAAAAGGCATCCATGTTTCATGTGAGAAAAAGAAAACACTCCTCCTTGAAAACCAACATGTCATGTGGACATGAATGACATCGCCTTGGAGTCATCTGTTCTTATAGTTCAAAGAAAAAGTTTGCTTTAAAAAATGAAAGCATTGTATTCTACACCCTAAAAAGTTTTTCTTTACTTTTTTAAGGAATAAAATAAGTAGTGCTAAATTTAGAATGGGTTCCATTGATGCACATAGTGTTAAAGGAAAGACTTCCAAACGGAGGCAGTTAGGAAAGAACACAAACAGAAAAACAAGTCCTTCCCAAGTAAGTCCTAATTATGAGAACCTGAACGCTGAGTTGTGAGACATTGTTCTCTCATATAATTCCTGCATTGCCATTGCTTCATTTAGTCTTTCATGGCTCCAGGGACCTGACTGGAGCAGCTGGGGGGTGAAGAAAATAAAAACATGAACACACAGACACAAAAGCTGGGATCAGGTAGACTGTGCTCTCTGATGGAGAAGCGCCAGCACCCGAGAAGCTCATGGTATTTACTGTATAGAGTTGAACAGCGCATTTGGGTTATTCTGGTCAGCTGAACGAGGAAATGGGTTTCGATTCTCAGTGGGAATAGTCTCTGCAGGGGAGCAATTTCTAGTTGTGACGTACCAGAGACAAAGCTAGGGTGGACATTTTCTGCACACTGTCAACAGAGGAAGACTTTACCATCCCTCTTGGATTCACCATTTTCCCATGGATCTGAAGCTAGGGTCCTTGTCCTGATCTGTTCATGTCAGCAGGATACATTCACTTAGGGCTTCGCTCATTCAGAACTTCCTCCTCGCCCCACAAATTTTCTTGTGTAGCTAGTGTGTGTGTGTGTAGCAGCAGCTCACCCATTCAGCCAGATTGGTTGACCAGAGAGCTCGAGGGACCTGATTATGTCCACCTCTTGGTGCTACGATTACAGTCACATGCTACTGTGCTCAACATTCTATGAGAGTACTGGGGACCCAAACATGGGTCTACATGCTTACGGTGCAAATGCCTCAGCAACCAAGCCATCGCCTCAGCCTTTGGTTTATTCCTAAGATAACTCTGGATGCCCAGAAACACAAAACCTCTTTCTAACACTTGAGTACCTTAACACAGTTCTCTGCTCAGCAGTTTCCACAATGTTTTCCTATATACCTGTTGATTTCCTTATAGTCTTCATTAGCACCTGTGGGAACCCCATGCCCCGTGTCTGCTTGTCCCTATAGCAGGTGATGGATTCTTATTTCTTTCATAGCTCAAGTCATGATACTGGGATATACTCAGTCTTAAGGTTAGAACATTCTAGAATATTCTAGCTTCCTTAATTTTTTATTCATGCAGTGCATTCTATTTTTTGAAGTCTTATGTTAAGTCTTTGTAAAAACAACAAGACTCGGGAAAAATTTAAAAAAATAGTTTTGGTGACTTCTGGTGTGGGAGACATGCTCCCCAGAGAACCAACTTCTGTGCCCCATTCTCCATTGACAAGCCAAAGGCAAGGCTGCTCGGCCACCAAACAAATCTACACTGTGCACAGACTTGTTGAGGCTTGGGTTCCAGAGAGAAGTTAGGGCAGGCACAAGACCACTGCTGAAAGTACTGGGCTAGCCTGTGCTCAGCCAGTGCCAAGGATGCCCATGGTGGAAAGTTATTCATCTTTGTTCTTTCCTGGGAAAATTCACAGTGGACCTGCTGACAGGACATCCGTTTCTCTCCTGACCCACACAGGTATTGCTACAGCCCACTTTAATGAACAAAGAGCCAATCTTCACAAACTTCCCACAGCAGTCTGGGATAGCGGGAAGTATAGCTTGTTTACAAGTGACCTCTGACTTGTGCTGAGGGTGTTCACAAAGAGCCCTCAGCCTCAATTTTCCTCTGCCTCAGTTTTCTTCTGTGTTACACGGGATTTACAATGACACTGTCTCGCGTGGCAGGAGCTAGATCCCAGGCAAAGCGGCTTTGAATCCCCTAATGCTTCCCTAAGATCTGCTATCCTTCACTTACCAAATGGAAGCAGAGAGCACAAAGCTCCACCCTCGACACTTTTGCTACTCCTCACCTGGCAAATTAATCATCCAGAACCCAGAGCTTTCACAGAACTGGTCCACTCCATCGGTCCTGGGCCTGTGCTGTCGGCCCAGCACCTTGGACAGCAATTCTGAACCTTAGGAGCCACTTGCCAGCACCCACCCAGAGCCTAGTTTGTACCTCCAGGCCACATCAGGCCACCAGTTCAATAGTAAGCTGCACTTCTAAACACATCGAAGTCGTAGAGAGTGAAGCTGGAGCATATCCCGGGAGATGTGACCTGTCCTACGTTTCTGTACTGGGTGCCCTGGCCAGACAAGGGTGGTCAGGTGAACAAGGCTCCAATTTCAGTGGACTGTAGGGACCTGAATTCAGTTTCTAGTCAGTCTCTATGTCTGTTCTGCGTGGCCCACATCCTGTGGTTTTCCTTATGCACCTCTTCACTCCAGGCTCAATGTGAGAGAAAGAGATCTTTCTTTGCTTTTCCAAGTATCCTTATTATCATTATGTAAACTTCCTAAGTGTTTCAAGTCATCTTCTTTTTCCTATTTCAGAGCACACCCTTGGCAATGTGGGCATGCACCAAACTGCTCTTTACATTTTTGCCACCCATGTGACATTTGGCTGAGTTTGTCATTTCTGATCTTACAGCCAGCACTGGAGAGCCTCACATCACTGTCCTGTCTTCCGAAGTGTGCAGTTCTCTATAAATGAGATATTTTAATATGTGCTGCTTTGCATCTGGTTCCTTTCACATGGAATGATATATCTGATGTTTTTTATTTGTTATTACATGTCAGAACTTCCTGTTGCCAAATAATGTTCTATTGTGTGAGTTCATTATGTGCACCATCCATGGACCCCTTGATGGATATACATCACGCACAAACTCACATGGGTGCACTTAACATGTTTCACATACACATGCATACATGCATTTTATACTCACACATGTACACATACATTCTCCAAGAAAATATAAATAGCCAGACCCACCACTGGGGACGGGAACCCTCCCCCAAGTCAGGGGCTGCAGGTGGAACAGCTATGTGTGTGTCCACAGCATCTGATGCTCTAACTGAGAGGGCCAAAAATGACTGTGGAAAAAGTTGAAGCCTAACTCAATCCCCTAGGGCTCTGGGGCGAGACTAACCCAATCACTGGGGAGAGCATGGCTCTGAATGTAAGACAGAAGCTTGGTCCAGCGGATGCAGAGCCAATCTGTAGAGCTTCATGTATGAAGATACTTGAAAAATGTGACTCCAAAAGTAAGAATGATTACAAAATACCAAATACCAGACTTCTCTGTCAGAGTCGGGCTTTCCTTAGGTGCCACAGACTCTGAATCATCATGCAATCACAAAATACGCTTAAATTCAACCCAGTCTCGATACAGCTGGTGTGACTATCAAGAATTTTCTTTGCATAAGAGATTCAGGCGAGTCACCTAGATATGGGTTAGCTCAGGAACCCAGGCAGGGCTAGCCTACAGTCTCCCACATCCAAGCTGCTTCCCCTTGTTCCGTTCCCGACTGAAGACACTACCCTGTATTCTGAAGATAATTCTCATGAAATGTTTTCAGACTTGCACCTCACTGTAATGGAAGCAAAATACAATTTGAATGTTCTATCATGGTGTAAATTCTCAAGTTTTGGGGAAAAAAATGCCTGATAGTCAACCAGCAAACTCTTTTCTTTGGTGCATCTTCTCACACAATGGTGTTCTCAGAAGGCAACAAACATTATTGAATTTAAATAACAACAAAATCTTTCTCAAGGGCACCTAGCATCCTCCATTGGTCCCCCCGGGAAAGCCACAGCTATCGACACCTGAGACGACAGAGGATCTATATGGCGGGGAGAGCCTCCAATTATTGGCTGGCTTTGTAATTAGACGCTGAAAGTATCAAACCATGGGCTCCTCTTGATGGACAGGGAATGTATAATGCAGACGCGGAAAGGTTATTGTCATATTCTCCTAGTGTGTCAAAGAAGCAGCTAACTGTTTCAGAGAAATGCAGTTACAGGTGCTGTGTGGATTCATGAAACATGGTAGGCTGTGCCCTTGCTTCTGTGAGAGCAGCCTGGCCTCGGCTGTGCAACACTGACATCTTCAACTGATGGCTGCCTGTAATGCACCAAGACTATGTCGTCATTCTATCGTTCTATGAGCACGCGCAAAGTTATTTCAGTTTTGACCTTGAGAAAGGGACTGTCGCAAGAGTGCCACTGCTGATTTCTTCCATGAGAGGTTCCATTTATGCAAATGAAAACCAAGACCTGTTTAAGGCATCTCTGGTGACATCCTTTCCGTGGGACAGGGTAACCGCATCATGCCCATGCTGAATCGAAGGACGTAGTTCTTAACAATACAATGCATCTTGGGTAACAGCTGAGCTTTGTTGGTTTAGGCAATAAGGCAAGACCAAGGGATTCTACCTATTTTACTTTAAAAAGCAATTCCAGAGGACAGGGAGATGGCTCAGTCAGTTGAAACCTTGCTGCAGAGCATGAAGACCTTAGGAACTGGTAATTGTCTTTATGTAATACAAGAAGCAAAAGCATTCTCCTTATCTTTGTTTTTTAACACACTTGAATAACCAGTATTTCTCTTCGAGCAGATGAGGGAAGGTGACTTGATCGGGGGAGGGGGAGGGAAATGGGAGGCGGTTGCGGGGAGGAGGCAGAAATCCTTAATAAATAAATAAATTTAAAAAAAAGAAAAATACACAGTACCATAAAAAAATTAAATTGCAATAAAAATTTAAAAATAAAAAAAAACTTTGCCAAGACTGAATAATTAAAGAAAACAAAGTCTTAAATGTGTGAAAGGTTAAATTTGCTCCATTTCAATCATAGATGTCCAATAAAGCCAGACATCACTCAACACTGTTGCACCTAGACCCAGCCTGGAACTTCATCTTGGAAATTCTCTTCTATGGTTACTCTGTTCTCTGCTTCTTCCTTCAAAATACATTTGAAGGAGCACAGTGAGCAGCAAACACATAGTGAAATATAAAACACTGTCCTGGGCCCACTCATAAGGCTTGTCGTTTAGCTGGGCAGAAAGATGTAAAAGTTTGGATAATGAAGGTCATGTTCAGAGAAAAAGTAAATCCTAGTCAGATAGAAGCAAAGAGAAAAAGGACACAACATATTGGAAAAAAAGCATGGAGCATTGGGAAAGCCCTGCCTCCATCACCTACCCAGCCCTGTCTCTATCACCTACACAGCCCTGCCTCCATCACCTACACATCCCTGTCTCCATCACCTACACTTCCCTGCCTCCATCACATACACATTCCTGTCTCCATCACCTACACATCCCTGTCTCCATCACATACACATTCCTGTCTCCATCACCTACACATCCCTGTCTCCATCACCTACATATTCCTGTCTCCATCACCTACACTTCCCTGCCTCCATCACATACACATTCCTGCCTCCATCACATACACATTCCTGTCTCCATCACCTACCCAGCCCTGCCTCCATGACCTACCCAGCCCTGCCTCCATCACCTACCCAGCCCTGTCTCCATCACCTACCCAGCCCTGCCTCCATGACCTACCCAGCCCTGCCTCCATCACCTACCCAGCCCTGCCTCCATCACCTACCCAGCCCTGTCTCCATCACCTACACAGCCCTGCCTCCATCACCTACCCAGCCCTGTCTCCATCACCTACCCAGCCCTGCCTCCATCACCTACCCAGCCCTGCCTCCATCACCTACCCAGCCCTGTCTCCATCACCTACACAGCCCTGCCTCTATCACCTACACAGCCCTACCTCTGTCATCTACACAGTCCTGCCTTTCTCACCTACCCAGTCCTGCCTCTATCACCTACACAGCTCTGTCTCCATCACCTACCCAGTCCTACCTCTATCATCTACCTAGCCCTGCCTTCCTCACCTACCCAACTTGCCCTCCTCACCTACTCAGCCAAGCCTCCATCATCTACACGGTCTTGTCTACATCACTTGCCTGGCTCTACCTCCCTCATCTGCCCATCCCTGCCTTCAGAACTGCCTCTGTCACCAGCTGTATCTCTGATACTTGCCCAACTCTTTCCCCTTCACCTGCCAGCCCTGACTCCCTTGCCTACCCAGTCCTTCCTTATCTACTCAGTTCTGCTGCCACCCTCCCCCCTCAGCCCTGAAACATATTTGTCTCTCCAAGCTCCTTTTCTTTCAAGTGCCCTGGAATTCAATTCTAGCCATATCTAGTTACCCATCTTCTTCAAAAAGAGGAGAGCACCAACTGCAGTCTTCTTGCCCTGACCCACCAGGAGGCTGAACTTCCTCCACAGGGAGGCTTCCTCATCCCCTACTCCCTAATCCTATTCTGCTCACCCTCCCTCCCAGTCATTTCTCCGCCCTATCTGTGGTGTTCCGTGTGTCTTGGTCATGCTTCTGCCTTCCTTCTGTGTTCATCTTCAGCTTTTGGCATTGCTGTTCCATTCTGTCTTTTCTGAGAGATGAGAAAGGTGTTCGCCTGGATTCTGAGAGGTCAAAGGAAAATGCTAGAGATTTCTGGGAATTCAAGGAAGCTGCATCATCAGTCTTGAAAGAAAACTATCTCTTCCTCAAGTATCAATCAGATTTCCCATGGTTGACACACAACAGTTTGCAAGGAAGTTTTCTTTTGGGGAGCAGTGTGAGTTGGGGAGCACAAAATCATAGACATTTCTACAGTACAAGACCAGCAAGAAGACTTTCCAACACTGTATGTTCTTCTCAGCAAGAATCTAGAAAAAGAGAGACTTCCTCCCAAACCTGCTTTTCATAACAGCCAGGTTTTGGAGTCAGCATTACAGGGAGAAGGTTTGGAGCACTAGGGACTAGGAACTAGGAATTCTAGAGAGCCTAAAACATACCCAAATGCATGGCTGCTATGAATACTCTTCTGGAATAGGGGAAAACCCCTCTACCTGCAGAAAAATAATTTATATTACATTCATTTACTTATTCTGTGTGTGTGCTTGTGCCTGAGTGCCCTGTGCCTGGGTGTCTGAATGCCTCTGGTGTGTGTGTAGGTATGTGAGCACACATGTGCATGCCTCTGGTATGTGTGTAGGTATGTGTGCACACACATGTGCATGTGCCTGTGTTCTCATGTACAACTCTATGGAGGTCAGAGAACGACCTGTGATAGTTGGTTCTCTCTTTCCACCATGTCTGTCCTGGGCACAGGAAAGGGGTAGAATTCAGATCACTATACTTGGCAGCAAGGCCTTCACGTGTTGAGAAACCTCTCGGGATCCCTTTCTGTGTTTTGTGTTGAGAGTGAAAGGCCAGGCCAACACTTGCGTCTTTCTGGCTTCACAAAGCTGGGTGCCATTGAGCAGTTGAGCTGCAGCATCCTATCAGAACAGAATCCCCTGCTTTTGCCTTGGTGTGCTGCCCACTCCCGTGAGCCACAATCGTTCAGGTTTATTAACTTTTAAATGAAAGTAACATCCCCAATTATTCTTAGATAGGGCTTGAAATTTGAAACCTTTTTCTTGGTGCCCCTAGCTCAGTAAGAGGAGAGCGAAGGGCTTGCACCTTAACTCTTGAGGGTTTGATTGATAGGTTTGTGCACAGAAGGCCTACGTAGATGCAATACTGTCATAAAATGTGCTGCATAAGCCATAAAGCATGTGTGGCAGTCATGGGGGACATGACTCATGGTCAAGGAGAGGGCATTGTGTGCTTTAGATGTTTAATTGCTTAGTGCCTCTCTGTGCTCCTACTGAAGGATGAGAAAGAGGCAGAGCCTTGAGTGCCCAGCTCCTACCTGCCGAGGCCCGCTCTCTAACTAGCTGGGATGCATGCACACTGAGTCCATCTCTCTCTCTCTCTCTCTCTCTCTCTCTCTCTCTCTCTCTCTCTCTCTCTCTCTCTCTCTCTCTCTCTCCATCTTACTGTCCCAGGATGGGCAAACTGTAGTCTATAGACACATGCGTGCAAACACATGTGTGCCATCTACTATTCCTGTCTATGGAATGGCAGTTGGCACCTTGTATTTAACAAAACCATGAAGCGAATTTCCATATACTGAATAAATTCTGCTTCTGTTTCCCACCCAGCCAGGACCCCAGGGCAAGAAGAGAGGTCAAACTGCTATTTTGAAATGAAGATGCATGTTGGTACACAGAGCATTCTCTGGATAGTAGGCAGCCATGGTGGGACCTCCCACACCTCCGTGGAACAGGCCCAAAGGGGTTTTCCTCACTCTGTAGACTTTGGACAGCGTGACAGAAGTACATCGCCACTTCAGCTAATGGATTTATCAAATACCTTATTTCATGCTTTCTGCTTTTGATTTATGAATTTTGATCCTGGAGACAAGGACCCTGTGAGTATTGATTGTGGGAAATGTCAGACTCACAGAAGTTAATTTCGTTCGTGCATGTGGAAGTCCCTGTTTCCCTGACAGCGCTGTCTGCCGACGATCAGCTGCCAGAGCCCGGCTGACATGGCGCTGTCACCACTGGAAGTGGTCTCAGGGGCAGTTCTCCCACTGGCAGACCCGAGCCCTACCACCCTACAGATGGATGTGACAGAAAACATGTGTCCAGACATGAACATACGATGAGGCGTGGGTTTGGGGAAGATAGGGAGGTGAGATGTGTTAGCCAGGGCAGGGTCATGGGAACTGGCCACAGGGCAGGGTCCTGCTGTTGATACCTCCCTCTTTGGACAGTGGTATGCCTGACAAGGAAATGGGCTATCATCCTGCCAGTTCATGGGCTACTTAGGGACAGTTGATTTATTTATTGACTTTCTTTGCAAATTATCATTTTTTTTATATGGCAGCCTGGGAGTCATTGCTTATGCGGTAATACACTAATGTGGTTTGTGCACAGGCCCGTCTGACAGGTCACACAACTGGAAACGAGGGGCTTAAGGCAACAGTGTCCTGGGGTCATAGCATCACATTCTGCCGCTACATTAGCAAAGAGATGTTGGTGCAAATGGCAATGCCTTTTTGTATGGTGTGTTCATATGTGCTCACCAGGGAATAGATGTGAGTGTGGAGGTCAGAGGTTGACTTTAGGTACATTCGTCTATCCCTCTTCACCTTAGTTTGTGAGAAATGATCTCTCCACGAATCCAGAGCTCGCCATTTTGGCTGGACTGAATGGATATTGAGCATTGGAAACCTGCTCCCTGTCTCTGCTCCCCAGCATGGAAGTTAAACAAACTCTATGCGCTGTAGAGCCTGAGTTTTACCTGAGTGCTGCAGATCTGAACACAGGTCCTAATGCTTGCCCTGCAGGCAATTCACTAACAAACCCATCTCATCCTAATAAACACATTGTGAGCGCAGCTTCAAGTCAATGGTTTTCTTTCCTCTTTTTCTTTTGCGATGCTGGGGGTTAAACCTAGGGCGGCACGCATGCCAAACAAACACACTCCGAGTTAAAGACCCAGTCCTCTGTGCTTTTATACAACGGGCATTGACATAATCTGAAGCTGGCAGAGAGGAGTGTGCATAGGTGGCGTAAGTGTACCTAACAGGATAGTGGGTTGTGTCGAAGTGATGGTCTGACCAAGAACAGCTTAACTTCGCCATGACTCTTTAGTCAATAGCGCGCGCGCGCGCGTGTGTGTGTGTGTGCGTGAGTATGTGTGTTGGGGGAGGGGTTATATGTATGTGCATGGGTGTGTGTGTTGGGGGATGGGTTCTATGTATGTTCATGTGTGTGTGTTGGGGGAGGGGTTATATGTATGTTCATGTGTGTGTGTTGGGGGAGGGGTTCTATGTATGTTCATATGTGTGTATGTGTATGTCCTAGGGGAGGGGTTATATGTATGTTTGTGTGTGTGAGTGTGTGTTGGGGGATGGGTTCTATGTATGTTTGTGTGTGTGTGTGTTTGTGTGTGTGTCATGGCAGGGGTTATATGTATGTTCATATGGAGACCAGAGGCCCACTTTGGGCGTCATTCCTTAGAAACCATCAACTTCATATGTTATTATCATTCATTATTTGATATTTACATATTTTGTATAATGGGTTTTGATAATCTCTTCCCTTTACCCTCTCTTAACCTTCCTCCCTCACACTCCAACAACCTCCTTCCCAAGAAATCCCTCTTATCCTTTGATATCTGTGTACCCTCTGACCCCTAGGGTTTAGCTGTGTTTGCTCACATGGGTGGGTGATAGAGTGGAGGATGACTTAGCCGCAGCAACAGGAACTTAACAAGACAGCCATGACTCCGCCCTTCTCAGGCTTGGCCTCAAAATCAAACCCAGAATGTAGGAAAGTTGTCCAACATCAATGGAGGGACTCCTCACGTTTGTAATAAAGTAATCCCAGGAGTTTGGTTTTGTTCACCGGTTTTGTGTTAAGTAGCCCCAGAAACAAAGAAGTGAACTTGATCTCGGGAGCTGGGCTTGGTAGGTTAAGCTGCGATAATCCTGGAACTCAGAAACCACAGTTCCCACCACTGCTCTTGGTTGTTTGACTGTGTGAAAACAGGGGGAAAAAAGAGCTCTTATTTATTTATTTATTGTATATGAGGATCTTGACCATCATTATAGTCGGGCTTGACTTTCTTCTCGCAAGGCTGTAATTAGCCAGATGGCCTCACCACCCCACTCCCCGGCAGTGGACTCCCCAGCTGTGGCGCACTAGTCAATGCAGGCAGCTCCCCTGCTCGGGCTTTGCTTCCTTATGTCTTGTGGATCTTAGAGGATATCCTGGGTGTAAGGAGGTGAGATCCGCAATTTTATCATGAGGATCCTTTTTATAGGTCTGAAAGTCTATGAATGTCGACTATCATCTATGATGTTCAATCTGTAAGGCACTCACATGTGAAGCAGTGAGTTTAGACCTTCTAATCCACATGAGGTCTGGATTTCTTTGGGGGCCACATACTGTGCTGTAGAAATTGTTCCAGTCAAGGGCTGAAATGTTACACCCTACAATTATCTAACTAGTAAGAAATGACATCAAATAATAATCAGGAAATGGCCATTTGTAAGATCTTGAAAGGCTGCCTCTCCTTTTATTTCTCAGATATCTATTTTGCTGTGTCCCCCAACACTTGATGACGCACATGAATTCAGAGGGTGTGGTGGGCATTGGTGTGTGTGCACCGTGGGAATCCTTGCCCCAGGCAGGATGGTGAGCTCTGGCCGCCATATTCACTTACCCCTCCATCACGTTGCCCGGTTTCTCCGCCAGGATTTAAATCCTCCTCATCTGTCCACATGTGTCTCATGCTCCACTTTACCTGATGGGGAGCATGAAGTCTGCAGTCAGTTCCACACTTCAAGTATTGCTCTTCTGAGTTCTATCCATGTTGCTGTATGTCCACTCCATCTTTTTGCCAAATAGCACTTGATTTGTGTGACTATATATCTGCCCTTATTTTGTTAGACATCTAATGGTTTCCATTCTTTCTTTCCTAACTTGTTTAGTTATTTCAGACAAAGATTCCATGAGTAATCACGCTCAAAATTCGCATGGACATTTTTTTCATCTCAGTCAAATTTCTGGATCTAGAAATGTTGGATTATAGGCTAGGTATGTATTTAACTTTTTTTTCCTGTTGCAGATTTATTTGCTAAAACAGTGTGGGAGGCATTCTCTGAACTGCAGGAAACAGCTGCCTTGCTGGTCCATCTGTTGTTACTTGGCAGATACCTTTATGATTGGGCGTTCATGGGGACTTGGGCACCTCTGGGAGTAAGACCTAGAGCCAGAGCCACAGCCAGGGCCTTGGTTTGTGTTGCAAGGGGTCCGCTTGGTCGTTCCCGGCTGCTCAGCCCCGAAATAATCACATAAAACTATATTAATTAAATCACTGCTTGGCCAATGAGTTCTAACGTCTTATTGGCTAACTCTTACATCTTAATTTAACCCATTTCTAGTAATCTGTGAATTGCCACGTGGCTGTGGCTTACCAGCAAGATTCCAACCAGTGTCTGTAGCCAGCAGGCCTACATGGCTTCTTTTTGACCCAGCCTCCTTTGTCCCAGCATTCAGTTTAGTTTTCTCCACCTACCTAAGTTCTGCCCTATCAACAGGTCCAAAGCAGCTTCTTTATTAACCAATGGTATTTACAGTATACAGAGGGGAAATTCCACATCAGGTTTGAACCTCAACCCTTGCCAACATGGCCACAATTGTGCTTGCCAAGGTTGGGACACACAATGACAAAAAGTCCATAGAGCTTACATGTGATGCACTTTGAAATCCTGGACCTCCTTGGGTCTTACATTATGCATAAGAACACATACAGTCATCCACATCCTTGGCACTTATGGCTGTACCTTATTCAGACCGTTCCTATTGTACTTCTTGGCAAAAGGCATGCTTCTTGGGAACTTGGAGTTTAGACCCTTTAGAGACCCATATAGCCATTTCCTGTCACTTTCAGGTGTGGTTCTTAAGTTTGGTCAGGTCTGCACAGCAACCCATGGCTCCCCTCAATTTAAATTTAAATAAACACCACACTGTGTTCTAAATTGGCCACACCATCTTGTACCACTCTTGTCAACTCATGATGGTCTCTTAAGCCTAACGTGCTCAGACTTGACAGACAACTGCAAAACACTGATGTAAACAATATCTATATGTAGGACACACTGTAGGAAGAAAACAAATATGTGTAGGTGTCTTGGTTAGGGCTTCTATTGCTGTCGTGAAGCACCACGACTATTACAACTTTGGGAGGAAAGAGTTTACTTGGCTTGCAACTTTCAAGTCCACTGCTAAGGGAAGCTAGGGCAGGAAGCTGGAGGCAGAAACCAATGCAGAGGCCACGGAGGAGTGCTGATTACTGACTTGCTCTCATGACTTTTCAGCATGCTTTCTTACAGCACCCAGGACACCAGTCCAGGGAGCAATACCACATAAAATTAGGCTCGACCTTCTCACATCAACCACTGAAACAATGCACCACATGGTAACACACAAGCCAGTCTGGCTCAATTGAGGTTCCTTTTTCCCAAATGACTCTAGCTTATTTAAAATTGACAGAAAACTAGCCAGCACAGGAGGAAATAATTGTACCGAGAGACATTCTTATATGAGCAAACACCTGTACACAGAAAGACTTCTCTATATAGGACACACGTGTATGTAGAGAGAGAACTGTGTTTAGGTGTTCCAGTTAGCTGTGTGATAAAACACTGACCAAAGACAACTTAAGAGAGAAAGGTTTTACTTCGTGTTATACTTCCAGGTCATAGTCCATCACTGAGGGGAGGTAGGGGCAAGAAACTCCAAGGTAGGCCTGCTTGCTATTGCATGCAGCGTTACCTCAAACTACACATATTACCCACCTCCCAGCAGGATGTAGAGCAGGAATCATAGAGGAAGATGCTTGATGACTTTCTCACAGGTTAGCTCTTAGCTGGATTGTGTATGTAACCTTGAACAAGTCTGAGGTGGACTGGGCTCTGCTACATCAATTAACAGTGAAGACCGTCCCCCACAGGGAAATCTCTTCTGCGTAGTTCCTCTGTCAAGACTCGCATCCCAAGGGACTCTAGACTGTCAAACTCACAGCGGAGGCCAACTAGGACATCAGCAAAACCCCTGGATGTGTGGAACAAGAGTATGCAGAAGCACAGCTGTATGTGGGCAATCAACTGCACACAGGAAAACACCTATTTACATAAAAGCACAACTGCATTAGAAAACAACTGTATGAAGAAATGATTATGTTTATACTGGTTTTGGATCTTGGAACTTTGCTTCAGCTGTTTGCTTATTATGGACTGATTTGGGGTCTCCATGTGGATGATGTCGGCAGCAATAGCAGATCCGGGTCCGGTAGTTTTTCTTTCATGTTCACACTGGCTAGCCCCCCAGTACAACACTGAACACAGATGAGCGAGGTCATCCCTGTCTTGATCTGGTCTTGGTGGGAAGTGTCCTCCCACTCTCATCAAGTGTCGTCCACACTAACTGGGGGTGTCAAGAGTAGAGGTCGTGTGTCAACTCTCTGAATCTGTTGAGATAATAATGTCCTTTTCTCATTTTTAGGTTTCTGGATTGATTGAACTTTTACATGCTCAACCTTACTTTCCAGAATAAACCCTTGGTGATCATCATGCTCCTTCATGTTGCTGGGCTGGCTGTCCCTGGACTGTGGGGGGTTTTGACTCACAGATTCAGGTAATATTTGTCTCTAACTTGGAAACCACAGTCAAACCTGCTCCAAAGAAATAATTGGAGGTACATCATCTTCTTTTTGTTGGAACTGCATAAATAGAAGCAATTGATTTTTTTTCTTTAATTTTTATTCAGAAGTCACCAGTGAAGCCACCTGGCACTGGGGTTCCTATTGGAAAATTAAACAATAAATCCACTTGCTTTGAAAAGCATCCACACTATTTGGTTTTTCCAGCCTGAGCTTAGGCATGGATGCTTTTTAAGGACCTGTCTATCAGGTGATTGCAGAGAGTGTCAAATTTATTGGCACAAAGTTCACAATATTTTCTTTCTTCAATATCTGTAGAATCATTAGTGATGCCATCTCTCTCATTGCTGATATTGATAAATTGTCTTCTTTTTTTATTGATTATTCTGTCTAGAGATTTATCAATTTTATTGATCTTCTCAAAAACCTGTTTTGGATTTCACTGATTTTTTTTTCCTATTGTATTTCTGTTTTCTGTTCCATTGATGTTTTCTCTAATCTTTATTATTTCATGTCTTCTGTTTATTTGAATTTAACTTTCTCCTCTTCTTCCTCTGTTCCTCAGGTAGAGGTGGAGGTCAATGGCTTGCAGCCATTCTTTCTTTTGAGTCTCTGCATTTAGTTCTGCTGCGCTAGCCTGAGCATAATTTCAGCAGGTCCCAGTAAATTCTAATATCTTGTATTTTCTAATTCCATGTTTGCCCTTATTCTTCCATTCCAGTTTATTTTATTTTAGAAGTGTAGTGCCTAGCTTCCAAATTCTCCCAGTTTCCTCAGGCTCCTTTCTCTCCTTAGTGGCCTTTAATTTCAGTCCATTACCCAAAGGGTGTGATCTGTGTGATCTCCTAAAATGCACTAAAGTTGTTTCATCCTTTGTGATAGCCTGTGTCTTTATAAATACTCTGTATGGATTTGAAAACAATGTGTGTTCTGGTGGCTGGAAAGAGCTCTCATGATTAGGAGCATTTGCTGCTCTTTTAAAGGACTAGACGTAAGTTCCCAGATCCCACACTGGGCAACTCACAACTGCAGCTTCAGGGGCTTCCTTGCCTTCTTCTGATCTTTGAGAGCCACAAACATGTGAGCACACACATGTGTATACACATGCACACACGCACACACATGCACATATATACATGTGAGCACACATTCACGCACATGTGAGCAAACCACACATGCACATACTCCCACTTACATATATACATGTGTGAGCATATGCATGAGAGAAAGAAATAAAAATAAACTAAACATTTAGAGAAAAGAAGATGCATTGTGCAGTGCATTAGTGGTACAAAGTCCTATTGCTCTGGTGTGGCCAGTACACATTGATGTCTGTCCAGTATGATCTTGGCTAAGTTTTCTAGGTACTTCATAGCAGCACCAAGTTCACTTCTGTGCTATCCTTTTTTCTATCTTGCATTCTGAAACTATGTTCCCAGGTGTGCAGTGTTTAGAATTCTTGTCTCCCTGTTTGATTGTGCTGTTTTCATTACAAAGTGACCCTTGCTGCTTTTCTCCAAGATTTTTTCCTGTGTTCTGCACCGTATCAGTCCTTCTGATAAACATTAAGGTGCTGTGTCATTTTTAAACTTTTATTTTACTGCCATCTATTTGTGTCTTTATATTTAATGTACAGTGCATATGTCTGAGTGTGGCAAGAGTAGCCTATCAATTCTGCCTTTCTCATCCATTCTAGCAGTCTGTCTTTCCATGTGATTACTGATGCTGATGGATGGCCTCTCACTCCACTGTTTGTTCCGCGTGATTCTCTTGTCTTTGCTCACGCTTTGCCTATTTTTATGAATTCTTATACTCCGTAAGTATCTTTATGATTTTATACATTTGACTTTCTAGTGATACTCCTTGCTCAGCTACTGTATGAACCACTTTACATTCTATTATATATGTATATGATAGGCAGAATATGCTTGTGATGGGCCCTGGAAGCTGAGGGTATAGTACATTAATAAGTAAAAGGAATGACATATTAAGACAGGCTAGGGATGAATACCAAGATAAGGCACTTCTTGAACAAGCACGAGGACCTGGGTCTAACACCCAATACCAGAACAGAAACAAGGACATAAACAGGGCTGCAGCTGGAATTAAAACCGCCGGTCAGCTGACCTTAAGATCAGAAGATTTTAAACCATGGACCGCAGAACCTTGAGCATAATGGGCTCGTGTGACTTGTTAGCTGGCGACTGTGGATGGCTCCCTCCAATATCTGGAATCTCAGTGTCTCACATTAACCTCTTACACAGGGGCCCCGTAATGAACCACTCAGCGTAGTGAACTCTCTAGAAGATGCAGAGTGCCACATAAATTCTAAATAACAGCATGATCAATCCCATCCAGTATAAAGCCACTCACATCTCGTCCAACGCGAACGCAAGGTCCTGTGTATGGGTGTATCTGCACATCAATTTCCAGAGGCCTTTTTGCATGCCATTAACTGTTTCAGATGCGGCTTTCAACCTGCAACTTTGAACTGCCTTCTTTGAAGGAGGTGATGATAAATCCTAACAGTCCTGAAGTAGATTTAGTCTATATGTGCATCAAATGTAAGCTGCCAAGTATCTTACCAGTCATAGGTGCCTGTACATCTAGTCCTCCCATGGCAGCCATCAGCCTTGCTTGGCAAGCTGAGGATTTTACCTCTGGGGTAGCTTCCCTCTGGACCTTGCATTCACTGCCCATGCTTCCCCCCTCCTTATGCAGAGCGGGTTCCACTTCCAGCAATGTCAGATCCTGATGTCAGGTCCTTCTCCTCCATCCAGGTAACAGAGGTGAATCACGACTAATAAAAACTCAGAGACAGAAATTGGGGTTCAAGCTGAAGATCAGAAAAGCAAAGCAGCCAGCCACTGCCCTTACTTCGACCTCAGTCTGAAGTGGTGATCCTGCCTTCAGGAATCTCAGAATGAGACTGTGTCTGTGAGCTGTTAGCTCTCATCTTATAATACTCTCTAGGGCTGGGATTAAAAGTGTGCACCACTGAAATTAAAGGCATGCACTGCTCAATTTCTATGGCATCCAGTGTGGCTACAGGAATTAAAGGTGCATATCATTGTGGCTATTGGGATTAAAGGTGTGTGTTATCATGACCTAATCTGTAAGGCTGACCGGTAGGACTGTTTTACTCTCAGATCTTCAGGCAGTCTTTATTTATTAAAATACAATTGAAATGCCACTACATTTCCCCCTGTCTAAAAAAAATCAAAAGAAGGCTATAACTAATATAAGAAAAGTATATACAATAAGCATAATGACTATATTTAATATATACAGGCAATAAATACATCAATAATGTCTAGTACATTTGCATTTGACAAATTCAGAGAACATATTTTTATATCTATCTGATCTTAGTGAGATCCTGGTCTTGAAGTGTTAGGAGCAGAGTCTGTGGATCCAGGGGAATCTCAGTCTTGTGTCTGTGTACAACAGGGTGGTGAGGTCTTAGACAGAGAAGCTAAATCCATTGCATCTCTTGGGCACACCATCACACCTGAGAATTCAGGAGGAATATTTTGGAGGCATCCCCTCACCCACTCCCCTTCTCCTTCATTCTGCCCAGCTGGCCTGAGAACCTACCAAATGTATTTGCCTCAGGGTGTAAGAGATACCAGGACACACAGGACTTCAACACAAAAGACAGTGCCACCGAACTGGCTTCCCTTCTATCATTCATTCTCCCCTCTCTTCCTCTCCCTATCTCTCTCTCCTCCTAATTCTCCCCCCTCTCTCTCTCTTCGTCTCCCTCTCCCTATCTCTCTCTCCTCCTAATTCTCCCCTCTCTTCCTCTCCCTATCTCTCTCTCCTCCTAATTCTCCCCCCTCTCTCTCTTCGTCTCCCTCTCCCTATCTCTCTCTCCTCCTAATTCTCCCCTCTTTCTTTCTCCCTATCTCTCTCTCCTCCTAATTCTCCCCTCTCTTCCTCTCCCTATCTCTCTCTCCTCCTAATTCTCCCCTCTTTCTCTCTCCCTATCTCTCTCTCCTCCTAATTCTCCCCTCTTTCTCTCTCCCTATCTCTCTCTCCTCCTAGTTCTCCCCTCTCTCTTCCTTCTCCCTTCTTATTTGCTTTGTTTTCTTTGTGTCTGTTTTTCCTACCAACTCCCTCAGTCAGAGAAGACAGTGTTACGTAACAATGGTAAAATGCATCCCCACAGCACAGCTGAGATGAGTGGGTTCTCAAGCAGGCTCTGCAGGTGAGTATCAGTTCTACCCTGAAATGCCAGGGTCTTTTGCTCTGCAAGAGGTTTCCATCCATAAATGCAAGGTTGCAGCCCAACAGACCTGCAGCCTTGGAGAAAGGAGGAGTATTCAAGTTGTCCTGAAATCCTCAAACTCAGATTTCTATTGTATTTTGGCAAAGTCCTGAAGCAGGACCACACTGCGTGCCAGTTCTCTCTAGGACGCTGGTGGCAGCTCATCCTAACAAGATCTTTACATCTATGTCTTGCCAGTGACCTCTTCTCAGATTGGCTTCATGTTGTTAATCTGATTTAAAAATAAAGCCCAGCTCTGGTTATTCTATTCTTATGGAACCCCTTTCCATATACTAACTTAGACTAATACATAAACATACCATCTAGATCCAGGACTTACGGGAGTCAAAGGTTCTGTGATATTGCTACCAAAAAGAAAAGCACTGTCTGGGAATGAGACTGTAGGGAGGGGATAGCAATATTCATAACAACAAAGTCTTTTCCAGATAGAGAAACCAGACATTATGCACTTGTCTTTGATTGACAAGGAGCTGAATGAGGCATATGATCACTTAATTCTAGCCATCACGACTGGATGGTGGGTAAGTATGAGAGAGGGTATATATATCCACACACATCAATCTGCTGTTATGGGTTCACACAGGTAAGTCTATGCCCAAGTTCCCTTGGTCTGCCTCTGGCTAGCCTATAGTATAAGTCCTTCACAACGCCTGATGAACATACAACATACAACACTTGCCCATTCTGCGGGGGGCACGGTAGGGTGTGCCTGGCCATGCTCCTTCCTCTCAGTTTTCTGACAGCTTGTAGGGTGGGCATGGTTAACAAGCCCCACAGCTGGCGGATCTGTGCAGACATAATTGCGCTGGATGGCGGGGGAGCTGGGGAACCAAGGAAGAAATAAAATAGATAACAAGCAAGGAAGGAAAGTAGCACTGTAAACAGGCAGCATATTTTCCCCTCCGCAGAGCAAGCTCTGTGGCTGGAGGCGGTGTCTGTGTGCAGCCTGACTCCTAATCCATTTCACAAACAGCTTCCAGATGCTTGCAGCCCCAACCTACTCGGGAATTCCTGCCCTTCACAGATGCCTCTCCATGAGGGGGTCTGTCTATAAGTAAAACGGGGTGGATTTTACTAATCATTCATTTCCAATCTTCCTGACGGGGACTTTTATTAATAAACTCGTTTCATCTGTCTCTTTGATTAGGAAGGGTTTAATCACTTAATCATGCGAAGGAGCAGAGAGCAGGGCCTGGCTGGGGTACAGGGTGCTGTGTGTGTGTGTGTGTGTGTGCGCGTGTGGAGCACGCACTCTTTGTTGACATGCTGTAGTGGAGGGAAATGCTGTAAATAATTGCAGTTGAAGATGGGCAGTACAGGAGCTGCGAAGCCGCCCAGAGCAAAGGCACTGTGCATGCATTGCCTGGTCCTGGGAGCTTGGAGATCAGATAGTCTGAGCTTGCAGGTTGGGGTGTGGGAGCCCACAGGGGTACACATTTGTGGATCATCAGGATGCAGAGAGGCATCTGCTACTTTGTGTCCTAGGTGTCCATTCCAACACACACCAGGGAGAAACCCTACTGTTGCTCAGGGAAGGGAGGGATTAGGCAAGTCCCTTCTCCACCTTCATAGTTCTCTTTCTCTCTGGTTCACAATGGTCAGTCTTGTCATTTGTACAGGCCAGATGGCAGCTGGTAAAACTGAAGGAGAGACAGGGAGAGGTGGTGTAGACGCAGCCCACTGCAAACCTGTGAGATTCCCCACTGTCCTCCCAGAGTAACCACACTTTTCCTTAAACATGATTTTTCCTCTCTCCTCTAGTGCCAACACAAACATCTCCCACAAGCTTCCAGTGATTGGCACAGCCTCCTAATTCCACAATTCAATGCAAGCTCTTCATGTTGTCCCCTTGTGCTTGGTAAGCAAAGCTCTCTCCCATCAATTTTTATTCAATCCTGAAGAAGATGCCTACAAGCCCTGTTCTTCCCCTGTTCTCTCCCTTCCAGGCGTCTCCCTCTCTTCATGGGACCCAGCTTTCTTCTGAACCTCTTTCCTCACCTCTAGGAGACTCCCCACTTCCCCACCTCATTCTCTCAACAGCAAGCACCTCTGATCCCTCACTCAAGTATCTCTTCATTCCAAAGAAGATGGCTCAAAGAGAGGCTGGATCCGGGCCTCCTCTTTCTGTGATCACTCAGGACTCTCTCCGTGCCAGAGGAGGTGCCTCTGTGGCAGTTGTGCCCTAACAGCCAGGGATAATGACCTACAATTGACTGGGTCTGACTCTCTCACACACCCCTTTGCCATGCCGCAACTCCCATCAGCTCACCTCTGTATTCAGTCTTGCTCACTCCCAGCAGAGTGCCTATTCCCTGTCTAGCCCCAGGTAAACCCCACAGTTCCAGGAGCACCTTACCATATATGCCCCTCTGGCCATTGAAGGCCCCAGGAGGTAGAGAAGGTGTGTCCATGTCCTGTCTTCTCTCACACCGTCTCCCTGTCCATTACCATGCTTGCTCATTGATACATCTAGTGTGTGTCTGTTATAGCAGCTTCATTCAGAGCTCAGTAACTTTAAGTAAGTTCAGGTGGTGTGGGAAGTCTTTCTGTCTATGCACTGCTTTTGTTGGTTAATGAATAAAGAACTGCTTTAAGCCTATGGCAGGGAAGAACAGAACTAGACAGGAAAAACTAAACTGAATGCTGAGAGAAAGGAGGCGGAGTCAGAGAGCTATGATGGAGCCACCAGAGATAGACACTGTGAACTTTAGCCAGTAAGCCACAGCTACTTGGTGATACACAGATTAATAGAACTAGGTTAAATTAATATGTAAGAGTTAGCCAATAAGAAGCTATAATTAATAGGCCAAACAGTAAATTAATACACTTTCTGTGTGATTATTTGAGGTCTAAGATAGCCAAGCGGCTAGGAACCAACAAGCAGCCCTCCTTACAACAGCCATGAGGGATTCACTTGACAAAATTTGCCCTGCAGAGGTTAGTTGACTGTCCTAAGACATATAACCAGGGCAAGAAAAGCCAAGTAGCACACAGACTTTCAAAGAAAAAGCCTCAGCTGTATTCTGAGATTCGGGCTCCACGCCCTAGGCCTGGCATCCTCCCTATTAGCGAGCAGTGAACACTGCCTGCATTATGGAGGGTTCTTTGTCCTTTTCAGCAGAGCTTTGCCAGGTGCACCTTCATGGGGATGGATCCCTGCTATCTGCATGTTCTAGCTATTTAAGATCGTCCCAGATTTAAACCCAGAGCCTTGGCATGCAGCTACCTTTGGAAACAGTTTTTACAAAGGTTGCTTCATAATGGGAGGTCACAGTTGATCAGGTTGGGCAAAGATATGGTGACTAGTTTCATTACTAAATGACAAAGATTTGGACACAATACCAACTGTGAAGGGCGTGCAAACACACACTGGAGAAGCTGTATACAGGTGGAGGTGGGCAGCCTTCTATGATCAGTCAAGGGTCATAGAAGCCCCTTGATCCTAGCACACTGCCCCCTGGAGCCTCACATGGAGCAGGGCCTTTACAAATTCCAGCCTAAGAAAGCACAAAATTCTGCAACACTAAGCCATAGAACTATCTATAATTTATATAGATATATCTATCTATCTACCCATCTATCTATCTATCTATCTATATATGTATGTATATATATATATATATAATTTATCAATTAAATTATTCCAAATAAAAATACCCACTTCTGTGGCTATTTCCACCACCAAGCTGTGCCTCCTTACCTATAAACTGAATCTCCTAGGGCAATATCCCTTGAAACCTGCGCTGTTGGGGTAGAAAAATAAAATAATTTATCTGGGGCTGGGGAATCAGCTCAGTTGGCCCAAAGCTTCCCACAGAATCATGAGGACCTGAGTTTAGATCCCCAGAACTCCCATAAAAAGCTAGGTGTGGCTGCATCTGCCTGTAACCCCAACACTGGAGAGGTGGCAATGGGCGAATCTCTGCTGGCTCTCCAGTCAAGTCAAATCGGTGGGCTTCAGGCTCAGTGAAAGACCTTCTCTCGAAAATTAAAGTGAGTATAACTGAGGAAAGCCTTCGACATTGACCTCCAGCCTCATCACAGATGCACACACGTGCATCTTCACCCACATGCATATATGCACACATCTATGGGCATATACACACCTGTACACACCACACTCAACATTGACCTCCAGCCTCATCACAGATCTGAAGGGAGAGATGTCCAGCCTCCCTTGGGTGCCTAGAATCTGCCTTAGGACTTTGCCACTTCTTATTCCCAGTGAAAAGGTTACAGATAAAAAGGAAACAAACAAGCAAGGTGAAATAAGATTTTTAAAAAGTACTCAATAAAAACAGCAAAGATAAAACAGCAAAGTGAGACACCTGCCATGAAAACAAGAAAACCAAACCAAACAGCACCAGCCAGAAAGGCCAGGCAGGGTCTCAGGTCTCGATTAGAAACAAATAAGGCAATAAAGCATGTCCCGGCTGTCCGTATGCTGAGGTTCTGCCCTGGAACAGGGCTGAAGGCCAGGTTACAGGTGAAGATCTTGGGAGGCAGATGTCTCTGAAGGGGCCTTCTCTTCCACTCACATGGCCAGTTTGCCTCTGACTGCTGCTTAATGACCAAAGGGTGTGAGGTCTCGCCAGCAGCAGCAAACAGACTCCCTGCACTCACGGACCTTGTACCCTCCAGAAACAAGGGCACGTGTGTGCTTAGTTCTGCTTTTTCGCTTGGAGCAATACCGGGTGTCTCCTGGTGGAGTCTAGCATGCCAGGACTCTGCAGCTGTGCAACCCCAGTGCACTGCCTACTAACTGCCTGCTTTTTCTTCTGCCTCCAATTGATTAACTTCTCTCAATTCCAGCAGGATCTTCTTAGAGTCTTTACCTTCTAAAGTAGGGAGACGGCTCAGTGAGTGAAGGTGCTGATCACAAACCAAAGGACCATAGTTGGACCTGCAGAACTCAAGTCTAAAGGCAGATATCATGTGCACCTGTAATATCAACACTCTACGGTGAGATGGGAGGCATAGATAGGAGACTGGCACAGAAGCCCAAGGCCCAGCTAGCCTGGAGCACACCATATCACAGCAGCAGAAACGAGAGACCCTGCCTCGATGAGGGGGAAGGTGGGAACTGGCTCCTGAATATTGTCCTCTGAGTGCCACATGCACATTGTGGAACATGACATTTGCATTCATACACACATATGCAACACGTACACACACTGAATGAATAAAAATAAATACACAAATGCATAACAATGTAGGAAACAAAATAGTTGAGGCCAGACACCAACATCTAAAGGTTTCTGTAATGGTAGAAAGACATGTATAGTCAACTCTGAGGCCTCACACCAAGCTAGGCGGAGAGAAGGTTCGCTGTCATACATTCAATGGCTGGGGTGCACATTCAATGGGTATCTTGAAAGAAGAGAAAAAGAAAGATTTCAGAATAACACCAACAGCAGAACATGGCTAAAGTTGACTTTAATGCCATAGAACTTCTAAACTTTTCTAAGCTCCAATTTCCACAGTGAGGAAGTTACCCATGCAACTCTTGGCATTCTAGCAAGATAAAGACTGAGTATATGTCTGTCCTGTGTTACCAAGTAAGCTTCCGAGTGTTGCCGGGAAGTGTTTTATATAAGAGTTGGTTTGCCCCACAGTAAAGCTTGAAAGTTAACACATGTTGATCATTTCCTTTGTTTTGGTTTTAATATTGAGCTCTACGGAGGAAAATGTCCTCGTGGATCTTTGAATTACAGTTTAGATTCTCAAAGTACAGAATCAAATGCCTGAAAAATCTATTTATTTTCACTGAAGTGTGTGTGTGTGATAATAAGAATGGAAATAATCTAACTGGCCTCACAGAATCCTGTTTTTTTTTTCAGTGTTTGTGTATATACAAGTGTGTTTCCGGATGTGGGTATGCATGTGTGCAGGTGTGTGTGGAAGCCAGAGAAGAACCTCAAGTGTCACTCTCTAGGAACCATCCATCCCCTTTGTTTTCTGAGACATGGTCTCTTGAGGACCTGAAGCTCACCTGATGGATTAGACTAGCTGTCCAGTGAACACCAGGACTGTGCCTGGCCTGCCTACCCAGCACTGAGATTATAAGAACACACACACACACACACATACCACACACACACACACACATGTACGCACACACGCACGCACACACACATTTTCCAGTCTGCAGTCCTAATTGTATCTGAATGGATCATTCCTTAAAGATAGAATTAATTTTTAAGACAAGCCCACCCCCAAGTTCTAATTGCACACATGCTTCTGGCTATAGCTTGGGAGTGAGGCGAGTGCCGGAAGGAACTGCATGCTAGTGGATCTTCGTTGATCTTTATCTCTGATTTTCATTTTGGATTTTAATGAGAAGGTATGTGTGACCATGATTTTTCTTATGGTTTCCGTTTATTTTGTCTGGAACAATTTAGGATGTTTTCAGTGTTCTCTTAGATTGCGGGCTTAGTGTCTGTGTCAGTTTTTCATTGCTATGGCAAAATACTTGAGATAAACATTTGAGGAATGAAAGTTTAAGCTCTTGTCATCAGAGGTTTTAGCTAATGGCCATGAGGCCTCATTGTTTCCGGGTCTGCAAAGGCAGACCTAATACTGGAGCAGAGCTGCTCACCCTGGAGCCACCAGGAATCAGAGAGACACAGAGCTGTCTGAGACATGACACAGAACACCAAGGTTACTTCCAAAACAGGGAGTCCCCCTTACAAATAAGTCCCCCTCCCCATCCCTCCATAATGCCGCTAGAGCAGAAATCCATCATGATTTCATTCATGGTCCAGGCTATGGTCCAATCAATTCCTCCTAAGACTATCAGCTGTCAAAGAAGCCTTTAACGCCATGTTCAAGCTTACTGGTCCCCAGAAGTTTGTGTTCAGATCCTCCTCAATGGATCCATTCACTAGCACATCTCTCTTCTTGTCTCTTTACTTTCCCATCTGGGATGAGTCCAGATCTGTCTCTACAGTTTCGGGACAGTGCCAAGGACTTGTCTTACACTAATTATAGGTCCAGGGACTTCCTATACCACCAAAGAAGAATACAGACCAATATCAATCAAGAGAAGAGCATTGGGTGAAATCTGCCAAAGCTTTCATGCACTTAACAAGAAGTCAGGACATGCCATTCTGTTGCCATGGATATAAGAAGTAGTATAGACAGAGATCTCTCAACAAGAAACCATGACTTGGCCTCTGGCCTTTGCATTGTCTGCATATGTGATTTAGCTCAGGCCTTGGGTATTTTCCCAAGGCATGGGTTACCATTTGGCTAGCCCGGGGTACCCAGGCAGCAAAGCTCATCTCCCAGGGGATGATCTGAAAGCTATCGCACCACACACAGGTGAAATAATTTGTTTACAGCACACACTATCCCCGAGCTGTTAAGAAGCCACCTGTCATCGATATCCTAGAGTTCAGTAGCCACATCATGTGAAAACAATCACCCATGAGCTTGCCCTGCACTGCCACCGGTAGTGGAGATGGGGTGGACACTTCACGTCCTCAAGCCTTGCTTTCCCACTGATTGGCGTCTGAAACCCAGGATGCTGAAATGGTTGCAGTCTACTGCCAATCCTCCTTAAATTCTTCAGTTAAAGTCCACAGGAGTTGTGGTTGTCTTAACACGAGCAAGCCAATCAATGTGCTTGCATGGAGTGGAAAGGAAGGGCTTCGTGAGCCCTACCCTTAGCTGAGGAACTATGGATGATTGCTGGTTTCTAGGGGAGGAACAGTCAGTTTTCTTTTTAAGGATGTGGCCCATAGTAGGTCGGCCACAATCCAGTGAATGGCCTCACTCCCAGAATTATATGGACAGCACAAAATTGAGTTATTAAATTAAAAAAAAGAAATCATGAATTTGAGAGCAGGGGGACAATTATGGAAGAGTTGAGGGGAGAAGTTGGGGTGAATATGATCAAGATACATTGTATAAAATTCTCTAAGAATTAATAACAACATCTTTAAGGGGCTGGAGAAATGTCTCAGCTCTTCCTAACACTTGATGCCACAGTAGAGGACCCGAATTCTGCTCCCAGCACCCACATGGTGTCTCCCAACTGTTCGCCACTCCAGTTCCAGGAGATCTGATGCCTTCTCCAACATCCTGGAACACTGGGCATAGACGAGCTGCAATCCTTACATGCAGGCAAAACATTCACACACACGAATTGAAGGTGTTGTGAAATTAATATATTCACTTATTCACCTATTAATTTATGTCTGTGAGTATAAGCAAGCATATGTGTGAATGTCTGTGCACTTGCTCAGAGGCAGAAGAGGGAGTCTGCTGTCCTTTCTCCTCCCTCTGACTAGTCCTTCGAGGCAGTCTCTTCTGCACTTTTTTGTCTAGGCTTAAAATCAGCAAGCTCCAGGGACCCTTCTGTTTCTGCCCCCACTAAGAGTTATGGTTCCAGGTGTGCAGAATGCCCAGCTGGTTAGGTGGGTGCTAAGGTCCAAACCATGGTCTCCAGAGGGGCCCGACAAGTCCCCTCAATCCTTCTGTTATCTCCATCACCGTTCTTACTGAAGAGGAGCATTTCCTGATGCTGCACTGGCCGTTATCCGTAGCAGCCTGGACAGTGTGCTTTGCTGCTTTCCATTTTCCAAATGCACCCTGGGTTATGAGCGGGCTCCGCTCCTAACTGCTCTGTGAATGCAGACTTTCTACATGCAAAGTGCTTGCAGTTTGGGGGAGTCTGTTAAGAGACACGAATGCCTCGTCACCAACATAGCAAGATATTTATACAGGGTCAGGAGCATCTCAGAAAAGGCCTGAAAAGTTTCAAAGGGCAAGAAGCTCTTGAATTAGACGGAAGAAAAGCCAATTTGCCTGGAGGGGAGAACATTCAGCAAGTGATTAATCTTATCTGTCGGCTTCTCTGGCAGGGGACTGTGCAGGCACTTGGTAAACATGGTGTGGGTGTGTCTGGAAGAATGGTCCAGAAATAGCCCTTTCTTGAGTAGAACAAGAAGAGCAGAACAATCTGCTAGGCATTATGAGGAGCAGGAGCATAGCCCCTTCCCTAGGGCAACTGGAACAACCACAGGAACCAGGATGTCATGTATACCCTTGGTTTGAGCTGGGCATCTACCTTGTCCACCTCTTGGATATCATAGCTCATTGTCCTCAGACCCTTGAAGATGGACCAGGAGTTATGGCACCAGCTTTCTGGAACCTTGACTTTGAAGTGAACTGTGAGAAATTAATATCTGAGTGTACATACTAGGGTGTTTTGTTACACAACCTGCACTGACTAAGGCACAGACCAAGAAGGCACTGGGATACTCCTTTGGTGCTGGGGAGTTGGCTGGAGACCCTCACTAGAGTTTTGAGGATAATGGGGTCAAGCATGATTGCCATGAAGCTGGAGCCTGAAGGAACTCAGGGAGGATCTCCGTGGGCTGCCTGAGGCTGATGAGAGACTGTGAGGGGTTTTGGGAGGTTACAGACTGGGGTGCAGGTTAACGAGACAGAGCATCCTGCGGCTGTCCCTGAGTAAGCATCAATGAACACACCATGGAGGAAGGCATGTACACACATGTGAGCCATATGTCAAAGCTGCAGAGGGTCTCTGCCCGGGGAACCTATGAGTTCCCTGTACTCACGGATTGCTCACATCACTGACTACTCCCTTTCCCGAGACCCCTGGAAGTATTAGTCTACAGTGCTCCCCAAAACCCACATTCTCTGTGGAGCCTACGCCTACAGCCTGTGCTGATTCACCCCCAGGCAGCAGATTGCTCAGTTCCTACCTGATCATCTATCTGCTGGATCTCAGGGGTCCTCAGAACACAGGCATGGGTTGTTGCTTCTGGCTGTTGTATAGAATAGGAACTACAATCCTCTTTATGGGGTCTTTTCAAGGGTTTCGTACTTTGTTTGGTTCTTGCCTGTTCCCGCACAGTTGCTGCCACGACATGCCGAGCCATGTTTCCTGACGCCCTCCCACCCTCTCAGAGCCCGAAGACCTCAGCTTTCCACCCAAGCTCCCCTTGCAAATGCACAAACCCGCGGGCAAAAACAAGATCACTGTTGCCAGGACAAAACTCTGCAGGATGCCCCATTCCACACAAGCACATTGCCATCTTAAAATTATATACACGTATTCCCCTCAGCAGAAAAAAGCTGCTGCAGTGAAATTATTTTTTTTCTTAAAAAATAACCTACAAAAATACTTTACTAACTTAGACATGGCCTGCAACTCCTCCCCTGCAATTCGAGCTATAAATCCCATCCCCCTCCTCTGCTCCCTGGGCTCCCTATGTGAGTCCCTGCAGTTCCTGGCTCATAATTACTCTCACTTTTGTTGGGAGAAGCATTCTGTTACTGCCACATGGAAGCGTGCAGTGGATGGAGGGGCTCTGACGTTTCCTCACATGAAAATGAAAGCTGTCTTTCCAGTTGTCTTTGAATAAGGCCTTAGACAGGAGCCTTTTCTTCCTCAGTGGTCTGGTGAGAGGCCTGAGCGAGTTGAGTTTCTAGGGAAGCCTCAGGTACAAACTGGAGACATCCCAGGAGATGCTCCAAGCCCTCAGAGCTACCATATTCAGAACAATTAATGTTGACCCATGCAAAGTAGAAATAAACTATTGTCCCTTTGAGTGGAAATTAGTTCCAATGTTTTTTATCCCACTTATCAAATAAACAGGGTTCTATGAGTTAGGATGCCTCCTGGGGACTCCTTAGGGACATTGAGCACAATGAGCTACACAGAGACATCCTGTTTCTGTAACCCAAGCAACATAGCTCAGCATCTGCCTGATGAATTGACCTCTTCCAAGGTGTGTCAACTCCTGTTGGTTTTAAATAGACCTCCAAAGGGCTTTCCATCCTGAACAGGACCCAGATCAAACAAGTACACCCATTATCACTGTGACTATGCTTCTCTAGGCTCAAACAGCATAGCATCCCAGAGAGTGCTTGGGAGATGAAGGCTCTGCCCCGAACAATACCCACTGCCCCTGTTCCTCTCCTCCCTGAGCTGTAGAAGCATGGTCCTGGGGAGCCTTGCCTTGGAACCCTCAGGCCAGAGACAGCCTTTGCCCTTCCCCAGTCCTCAGATGTAGCAGGGTGGGAGCTCATAGCCCTCACTCTCTGAATCTGCCTTGCTGGTGAGCTGCCAAGCCCTAGGGGCAGTCTGCTTTGCTCTACTTCTGCCTCCAAGCCTCGGGTCTGCACGCTCTGTAAACTCAGATGGGGTTGGCCTGTGTGAGGTGCAGCACAGTAATTAAAGATTTGGATTTATGCAGCTCCTTTTTCCAGCATTCAAGGCTCAGTGGGGAGTTTTGATGGTGAGCATTTAGCACCTCGCGTTTGGACACGTGAGACCCAGGTGGGTGGGGATCAGTGCGAAGCAGAACACTTGCAAGGTAAGGGCTCCCTTCTCTCTGCTTGCAGCTGGAAACCACCCCAGTGGTACCTGGCATTTCTGCACCCCTGAGACATGATTAGTCTTGCTGCTCCTCTGATGGAGCTGGGTAAGAAGCCACACTACTGCATAAACCAAACTGCCGTTGGTTGTATGAGCCAACCCCGAGGAGCCCATATCCCTGACTCCGTTTGTTCCCTGGGCCTGTTTTCTAATCTGTATTTTCACTTCTGCTTAATGCATTCTTCCCCACAGTTGCCAGATATCCAGTAGCGACACAGTGAATAACAGGACGCTGGGACAAAACCCAGCATTAGATGGCAATTACCAGCAGAGCACACTTTCCAAGCAACGCTGGAGAGACCCTGTTCGCGTTGCTCTCCCTCCCCAAAGGGCTTCCCCTTGCCCATCTACTGCCCTTCAACTGTTTCACAACCTCTTCCCCACAACCTCCATTACAGTCCACATCCCCCAAAGCTTGGCTGCAGCCCAGATCAGATCCACAGTAGGTTGATAATTCTCTGTATGCCCCCTGGCGCCTGGGGCTGTCGTGCTGGACCATGGGATGCCCATGGACATACCAGCTTTGTCCTGCTTGACCCGAAGCTCCCTGTGAGAGGGACCACCTATTTGCCCGAGAACCTATATTTATTAGGCGTTCAATGAATGCTGCGGGTTAAATGCATCCTTGCTACACTTCTGCTTCCTGTTGGACTGAGATGGTCTATATTATTTATTTCCGTTTTCATTTTCTGTGTTTCATGATAACATGGCAACCGCCCTCTTCCTGAGACGGAAAGAAACAAGGGATACTTCTCTCCAAAACATTTTGGGTTGTAAAAGATTCGCTACAGAAAATGACTTGACAAATAAATATTTGATAAATGTACTTGCAAATTATTTAAAAGGCTCCTCGATGATTTGATGGAGCTGGGAGGTGTACGCCGTTGTGATTCCTGGGCGTTTGTGTATTCATTATCTGTTCCACTGAGTGGAAAACCGTGTTTTAATTCTGTAGAATGGAGGCATGCTCCAGCCCCCACCAATTCTAATGAAATCAGGCAGAATCTAACAGCTTCCACGATGATCGTCATCACCATTACCTCTCGTAAAGGAATACTTTGCAGCTCAGAATAATTTCTCTTTTAAAAATAAATCAAGAAAAGGGTGCTCTAATTTTAGATTTGAGATCAAGGTGGGCAGAGAGAACAACCTTGCTAGTCATTGCAGCCGTTAAACAATGATCCCTGACATCATTTTTGGATGGAGCGCACATTCTAGGAAGTTTATTTCTAATTAGATGTGAATGATACTGTTTTCTATATTATGGTTAATTAAAGAATGAGTGGATAGTTGTGACAACCAGCAAGACTTTGTGTGTGTTTGTGTGTGTGTGTGTGTGTGTGTGTGTGCCATCCCAGGCTCAGCTACAGCTACAGAGGGGCAAGCGATCAGCAGTTGTCTTTAAAAGGAGCCATCAGTGTAAAATGGCTAGTTCATCAATTTAGATCCATTTTCTTAAGCGAATACAACTCCAATATAGTGTCCACTGTTCAAATTGGAAGACCTTTTTCAAACCAAAAGGCAGACTATTTCAGTGTGGTGTGTCCTGATGGGGGGGAATGGGTTCATTTCTTGTTATCAATATGGCTCATAGTTGCCAAAAAGCCTGGGAGTTTCGATAGGTACTAATTTGCCTTATATTCATGTTCCACGACATTGAAGGTTACCTTCAATGTCATGTGACTTAATGAGAATATTATTTTTAATGCAGTGGTAGTTTGTACTCAAAAGAGAGTTACATTTCCAAAAGCTTGATCAGAAAGTTATAGGAATTGAATAAGCTATCTATATAAGCAAAGTTAAATGTATAATGGCAGGAAGGGGGGAAGTTAATCTCACCTATACATGGTAATCTGACACACACATATGCACACATACACACACAAACACACCTTCCCACACACATATATTTTGCACGTATGGACACATATAAATGAGGTTTAAAATCACTTAAACCACAAGAGTTCAGTGTAAATAAGTTTTGGAATCGTCACGTTATCATATAGCAGTGTGAGTTTGCTGAGATGTATGGTGCATCAAATCACACACGTGTATAAGCATTTGTTCTTGGTGTTCTACAGTGAGAACAAAAGCTACCGAGGGGGATCAGGATAAATGTGTCTGAATAATATTAGAAAACCCACATGCTGCAAATACAAAGAGAAAATATTGCACACTTTAAAGTCAAACAATACAGAAGCCAGGCCTGACATCAGTCTAGTGATTCCAACCACACTAGTGGGAGACCGGGTTTGGAGGGTGAGAGATGCAAGGCTTCCTGGAGGGTACACAGTGAGTTTACGGCCAGTCATAGCAGCCGAGGAAGACTGAGACAAAATAAACAATAAAATGAAACCTGGAGATAGAGCTCCGTGGTCCAAGAATTGCCTAGCGTGTACAGGGTTTTGGGTTCAATCCCCAGCACTGAAAACAAAGCTAAATGACAAAAAAATTCTCTTAATTTCAATGTAATAAAATATTGTAGCTGGCATAAGAGATTTAAGTGGCCTAACAGAATCAGGATCATGAGACAAATTGTTAAAATCATTAAATTTCACACCAGATCCTGGGTTCTTAGGTTGTTTAAATCCTTCTGTTCCTATGATCAGTTTCTATCAAAGACAATCCAAGGGGAATACCAATACTTTACCATGGTGGCTATGATGTTGATCTCAACCCCTTAAAGAACCAGGAAACCACTCTTCCCTGCAAACCTCTCGTCTGACCTAGTCATTGGGCTCTCTGAGCTTCTGTTCTTCCATAGATTTTGCTCTATCATAATACTAGTGTAATTACAGTGAGTACAGATAACGTGATGTCTTGGCTTGTTCCATCAGCATGATATTCATTTTAAGTAATGTGAGCTTCACGGGGCTGTCCTACTTACTCCCACGTCCTTATCAGCACATATAGCATTATGATAGAGGACATTGATTAAGTTGTGCTTAATGGATTATCAGATATTATCTTCTGTGCAATTTGTAAAAAATTAAGTTAATAATTTTCCAATCTTCAGGTCTAGAAAATTTGGTTTCTTTACTAGGGTATGATTTATTGCTCCTACAGTGATGAGCGGGACACAATGAATGGTAATTAAATTTAGGAAGATTGCTTGGTCATCTAAGAGAACAAGCGCACGAGAAGGAAGCTCATCTCAGAAAAATAAGTCCCTGTCGGTATTGCTGATATACAGTGGTCAGCTGACCTCACAGGTAACATTTACATATAAAAAAGACTAAGACTCAAAACAACTTACCGAGAAGATATAGTAGGATAATAGAAAGTATCAAAATGACCCAGGTCTCTCCCTTCCAGAAATGACTTACCTGATACATTAAGTGAAATAAAAAGAAAATTTCATGTCCCACTAAGGAAAAATAAAACAATCCAAACCCAAGCCAGGTAGAAATTTGCCTTGCAGGGATATAAATTGAGAATATGTATTTTAATCATGGGCAGAGAAATTTGGAATTTCAAAAATAGGAATGATAATGAAATCTCTCAAGTCTACAAAGATTTCAATCTACTTTTAATGCCATTTATTGTTTTTTCCCAATTACTTTCTCTCCCCCTCAATCCTGTCTCATTTCTTCTAAAATTACCTTTATGCTATTGCTTCCTTTAGAAAAAAGTGTAAGAATTATCTTTGTATATGTTCAGAATTTTTAGCATGGGGTTTCTTTCACTCAAATAATTTATTGTTTGTACTTTCAAACAACTCAAGTGTAAGTGTGGCCATTCTGATTGAATATCTGTAACGCAACATTTAAGATCGGCTAAACCTGTCTCCTAAGGATTAGTGATCAAGTCATACAGGCTTAAAACCTCTGCTTAAAACAGGAAACTCAGACATTCCTAGGACGGCCTGGGGTCCCGAACCCTAAGGCCAATTTCACGATGAGCAGTCTGAGAAAAGCGCAAGCTCTCACTTTTTTTTTTTTTGTCTACACTGTGGCTCTGTTGCCGCACAGTTTCCTGTGAATGCAAAAACTGGTTCTCTTGAAGGTCACAGACTCATCCTTCGTGTTTTGAGGTGCTGTTTCATGCTTGTATCGAAGCGTTCTATTTTAAAGGAAGATGGAAAAAGAAAGCTTGCCTTGGAGAGGGTGATCGCTCCAAAGAATTGATTGTGTTCTAAACATCTGAAACAGTATAAGCAATGACAGCTGCATTTGGGTAAATACATCAAATATACAGAAATATATAAAACTTAATCATGTCATTTATAGTGTGGCTGTTAAGCTGCAAATTACATTGGAAAATGTTAGGAAAAAAATAGAAAAGGAAGTCACCTAAGCAATGTGCCCACACAGCTCTTTTACATTAAACTGGAAATGAATTCTGCATAACTGTGAAATGGATTGGATCCGGTTCCTACCCAGCACTGGAATATTGCTTAATTCTTACCGTGGTTCACATAGCACCAGGGAAACATCACAGCTGGCTTTGCAGGGGTTTGGTAGAGGGAGGGAAATAAGACCTTGTAGGCAGGGGTCACATGGTCAGGAAGCAAGGCACCGCTAGGAGTGGGTTCTTATTTTAGCAGGCTCGGGCAATGTCACACTTATGTCTTCTCTAGCACAGAACACACAACCCTCAAGTCACTTGAGCCTCTTGCCAGAATTCCTAGCCCCACCCTGGTATCCTCATGAAGTGTTTGGTCCCCTGAAGCCAGGGGTGATCCCCCAGAGTGGGGTCATAGGCAGCTGTGAATTGATTGTGATCTGAGTCTCTGAAGGCCAAGTAATATCCATCCTCAGCTTCTCACGGTTGACAAATCTGTAAGGAGAGGACAAGAGCTGGGAATGCCACTCCTCATCTTGAGCAAAAGCTGTTTTTAGGGACTCTCGGACCCTGACAACACACCTCTGAGCAGGGGCAGCACACGGCAGCCATGTTTGCTGCAGATGGGAGGACTTGCTTTCTCTGATCAATGAACGAGGACTGCCGCCAGCAGCTCCGCATTCACTTAGGTTTGCACAGCCAACAGCCCAGCATGTTAGGTCCATGATGACTGAACTGTATCTAAATCGTTTCAAAGTGACCTGTTTCCCAATGCATGGCTGGTGTGAAAACCCCCACCTGTCTCGTTGGGACTGTGATAGTGCCTTGTGCTGTCTTACACATTTGGGGAGCTTATGTCCTTTGGATCTGAGGTGAGGACCAGTGGGGTGAATACTCTTTCTCCACTTTCTTGCTCCACTTAACTACTGAGAGAATAAAATCCAGAGAGGCAGAGAGGCTATTTCAGGGGTCTAGACAGTGAGTATTCCTGAGGCTGTCTGGGACAACCATTCCTATATGCATCATACACACTTGCATGCCACGACCAGGCAAGTACACGGAGGGGCTGTGTGTACCTTCTGAAAATCTCTACCACCCAGAGCCTTGGAGACTATGGGGACATGCTCACTGATGCCTTGTGTGACTGTCATACCATCCTTAGGCCATTCATCTGGACCTCAGTGGGACCCACACAGGCTCTACCAAATGCTTCTCCTTCCACACAACACCCATTCTCTGAAGATGCTTAACCTGGAAGACAACCGATCAACCAGCCATGAGGGAAATGATGGCTTCCTTTGTTTGACACCAACTTGGGGATCTAGAGGGCTTTCTGTAGCTCCCACTCACCCACCTGCTAGGAATACACCAAGGCCAAAGGAACCGAGAAATACCACTAAAGTCTAAGGGCGGACAGTGGGAAACAGCAACAAAAAAAATCCCCCACCAGAGCCACAAACACAAACAGCTCCCATCATGCAGAAATTGCCTTGGCGCGCGGGTCACTGGTGATTTCATTTGTAAGTAATGTTTTGATTGTCACAGATTATACGTTGCTCCCCTCCCCTGACATTTGCTGTACAGCAGGATTGATTTTTGTGCTCTAGTATGAAAAGGTCACTTTGATCAATGCAGTGTAATTGGCACTAAATTAGGATCATATCAGGTTATTTTGCTATTTAATGATGAAATATTAAAGAAAAGCATGGGTAGATTGCAGGCCCTCACACACACTTGAAAACCTGCTGTAAATGACTTTTATTTTGTAAGAAGAAATAGAAAGACAAACAGCTAAAGTGCTGAAAATGACTGTGATGTATTGGAATAGCGGCCCGGAATTATATATTTTCATTTGCGATAGACTGAAAAGCCTAGACACAAAACACCAAACCCAGCAGTCAGTCCTGCCCGGCTGCACAGAGAGCCTTATAAGGAGGGCTATTGATGGCCGTGCTCATTATGTGCTAGTTAGAAGTGTTAAGCCTTTTCATTCTGCATATAGTAATTACGCTTCAAAACATTTGTGTGCCGCCGCATCCGCTTATTAGACAAACCTCGGCTTTTGAAAACCTGCAAGTTGGTTATGGCCCCTGTTTGAACACTCTCCTGTGTCCGGAGGGTGTTTTGGGCTCCGCCTGGCTTTCCAGGTTTGCACCTAAAGTAATTATAAGCATCGTAAGGAGTGTTAAATACCGAGAGTTATTTTCTCCATTGTAAATAGCCGCATTGCCCCGTTACTCTGAAATGTTGTGGAGCAGGAAAAAGCCAGAAAAGACAACACTTAGAGAGGCAGCTGATGTCTCTGAAGAGAGTGGTGGCTCTTTGTGATCATTCAGCATGTTATCGCTGCCCGAACTTAACATGGAGTGCGCACAAACATGGGTAAGATGATTCAAGCTAGAGCTTAGCAGAGATAGGGCGGGAGTGGCCAGATCCCAAAGAACAATGGCAAGAGGAGGCAGCATTTAGGACCCAGGGGTTCCCAGCCACCCTGAAGGGACCCTAGGTGCTGAAGGCTGCTGCCCAGGTCTTAGCTAACCTTCTAGTCATTTTGAACAACTGTTGGGAGCCCTGACGATAACCAAGAATGGGGACACAGTAAAGAGAGGGTTTCCCATGATACTTGGCAGATAGTGCTAGCATTTGGCTCCAGAAATGAACTGATGGCCATCATTTGGGGACAGAAAACACTTTTGGGTATTAATGTTTGTTTTCAGTTGGCTGTTGCCCCTATGAGGTATGTTAGTGTGACCCAATTGGAAAGAAGGTGTGTAGATATGAGCAATTTGAGATAGGGCTCTAGACAAATGTCCCCTGGGTGAGTCAGTTCCATCCCATAGTAGAAGGGCTCCATGTGCTCACCTTGCCTGAAGATGATCTTTATCTTCTGTACTACTGGGGCACAATGAGAATCTCTTCAGGGTTTTCTTCCTCCAAGTAGACAAACCTCAGTGTAGGAGACAGCAGTTGTGTAAGAGTAGCCCGCGCTGGGGACGAGTGTAATCTACAGCGGGCCTTTCCACCTGATGGCCACTGCCAAACTGGCCACCTGCCAGATCAGGAACCGCTGAGAAGAGAAAACCTGGACTTTATGTCAGAGTACTGTGCTGTGAGTTAGGCTGGAATGTGAGTGTCTGCGCTCTTAAGCCCATCCTAGCCCACTCTACAATTTCTATAGCTTTGGAGTTCAGACTATAGAGTCTAACGCTGCCTGGTGACTGTGGACAGCTTAGCCCAAGCTGTAGGCTCACAGTTGGGGATGGGGAGGTGGCTCAGTGAGTAGAGCCCTTTTATCCCAACTCAGAGGACCAGAGCAGAGATCTACTGGATTTGTGGGAAAAGCTGGCCTCACGCCTATAATATATATAATTCTATAATCCCAGGAAACTGAGGTGTTGGAAGGCACAGAAGTATCCCACGGTCTTACTGGATGGACAGTCTATCCCAGTGGTTCTCAGCCTTCCTAATATTGCGACCCTTAATTACAGTTCCTCATGTTGCAGTGAACCCAAACCATAAATTATTTCATTGGTAATTTTATGAATCATAATGTAAATATCTGTGCTTTACAATGGTCTTAGGAGACCCCTGAAAAAGGATCATTAGACCCAACTTCCCCACAAAGGGGGTCGCTACCCGCAGATTGAGAACTGCTGGCCTAGTCAATTGGTGAGTTAATAGTTTAGTGAAACAACCTGTCTCTTCAAAATAAGTCAGAAAGTGATGGGGGAAGTAACTCAAAGTTAACCCCTGCCCCCCTTTCTCTTTCTGTGTGTGTGTGTGTGTGTGTATGTGTGTGTGTACACAGCATGAAGAAAGGAAGGAGAAAAGAAGGAAGGAAGGAAGGGAAGGAGGGAGGGAGGGAGGGAAAGGGAGGGAGAGGGAATGCTCTCACTGCGAGAGACCTTAGGGTCTAGACTGTCGCAAGCTCCACCCACCCAGCACTGTGTCTATTGTACTTTACCAACTGCCATTGGATTTGCTAGTTCTCATGGGAAAGATGGCAGTTTTAGGCCTTTTATATGACTGCTTTCTGTGTCTTGATTTATTTGCCCAATAATGTTGTTCAATATTTGCTCAATGGAGTACTACACAGCAGAAAAAAATAATGACATCATGAAATTTGCAGGCAGGTGGATGGGGCTAGAAAACATCATTTTGAGTGAGGTAACTCAGACACAGAAAGACAATTATCACATGTACTCATTCATAAGTGGTTTTGAAACATAAAGCAAAGAAAACCAGCCCACAAATCACAAACCCAGAGAACCTAGACAACAATGAGGACTCTAAGAGAGATATACTGGGTATAATCTGCATGGGAAGTAGACAATGGCAAGATCTCCTAAGTAAATTGGGAGCATGGGGACCTTGGGAGGGGGTTGAAGGGAAGGGGAAAGGCAGGGAGGGGAGCAGAGAAAAATGTAGAGTTAAATAAAAACTAATATTTTTTAAAAAAAAAATGAAAAAAAATCTAAAAATAAAATTTGAGACAGAGTCTCTTGGTGAACCTGGAACTTACTGATTGGGCTAGACTGGCTGAATGGCATGACCCTGGGAGCCTCCTGTTTTTGCTTCCCCAGTGTTGAAACTAGAGGTGCATCCTGCCATATTGCCTGGGTTTTTACTTTGATTCTAAGGATGAAGATCAGGGGTAGGAACCCCAGATTCCCTGCAGTGTAGACGGCTCTTCTTCCTGATCTTCACATGGTGATAAGGGGATTGGTTACGATTCTCGAATTTAAGCCTTCACGGCTTCACTTTCTAAAGCCCTCTTACTGTCATGATGTTGGAGTTACGTTTTAACAGGTGAGTTTTGGAGGGATGTCTTCTGACCACAGCAGCTCCCAAGACTTTCTTTAAAGAAACTACTGCAGAGAGCCTGGGTGCATATGAAGACACCAGCTGAAGCCCCTTGTGGAGTAGGGAAGAGTCTAGACAGCTTCTGTCCCACTGAGCAACAGCAATCCTGCCGTAGCCTCCGATGGTTCCAGGGACGTAAAGAGACCTTACAGCTGCAGGAGACTGGCAGACCAGCGGGGTCCAGGCCCTGACCTTCCCACTCGAGGGACTTGCCTCTCTGCAGCACAGTGTTTTGTCCAGACCCACACTGTTAAAGAACTGTGAACCCAATAGCAAAGTCCTGAATCACAGTAGGGAAGGTTCTAGCTACCTGTGAACTGGCTAGATAGCACGCAAGCCCTTGTCTTGTGGAAGACTCCAGATCCCTGCTATGCCCTGGCACAGGTGTGCTGACTATCTCTGTGGGTCCCTGAGATCCTGGAGGGTGACCTTCACAACCTAGAAGGGGAGAGGCATCCATCACCTCTCAGGTCCCAACTCCCACTTCCAAGGAAAGGCTGCCTACAGTCAGGGCTGCACAGCATGTGACAGGAAGCCTGTCCTTCTGCTCTGGATAGGGATGGGTGAATCAGCTGTGCTGTGGCCTGCTAATGCACTCCCAGGTCCAGATGGAATGAACCCCTGCCCCCCCTCCCCGACTGTGCTGCGGTCTTAGCAGACCCTCGGAGGCCATGGATGTTGATGCAAGCCAAGGGCCTTGAATTATAGCTGTGCAGCGAGAGGACCGTTTCTGAATCCTTGTTTCATTAGCAAACATAAACGAGCCTTGAGTCCATGTACAACAGTCTTCACTAGTCCCCCCCCCCCCCTTTAAAGACGTTGTCATCTGGATCAGTGTGTTTCCTTCCTTTTCTCTGATGGCTGCTGGTGATTAGCTTGATTAGTAGGATTGTGGTCTGTTCCAGGTGCTGGGGGCATCCTCAGGGACCTGAAGAATGACTTCCTCACAGCTGGAAACGGCTACAGGCATGCCAGCTCCACTCAGGCGTGGGTTCCAGCTTTACACTGAAGGATGGAGGTCACAGTCCTACCTTTCTACCCTGTGTCTCTGCGCCTGAGTCTCCCGCTGACATACCTAAGTCCACAGACTGCTGCTGTGAGAGCGCAGGTGGTCATGTGACCTTGGGATCCAGGAAGAGAGGGAGCTGTGGGAAACTCTAAAACTAGCGCCCATCTCTCCTGCACCCTGCGCTTTCTTTATGCATAGGGGGGTGTTCTTTTCATAAACAATTAAAAAACAACCTGAAATACCCAAGCAGGGCCCAAGATCACAGACCTAAAAGCCCAGTTACTTGAGGTGCTGAGGTAGGAATCTCTCAAACTCAAGCCCTGCCTGGGATACAGAGGGTTTATGGCTAGCCTGGGCAATGTAGGAAGGCCGTCCTTTCCAAAAGAAAAAGGGAAAGAAAGGGAAAGGGTTGGGGTACAGTTTGGTAGTAGAATGCTTATCTGGTATACACAAAGCTCTAGTTTTAATTCCTGATGTTTCATAAAAATAAGCAAAGATTTATTTTCCAAAACTTCACCCATCCCCATTTTTGGCGCATGTGTCTGAAGCAGGGTCTTGGGTTCAGATCAGGATTGCTGTTCTCGGTATTCAGCAGGATTCTAAGTCATTGGGCATCCTTCTTCATCTTCCTTCATGGTCTTCTCTTTCTCACATATATCCAGCTATCTGATGCCCAGGCCACCATAGTCCTGGGGAAACTGCTTCATCTCAGCTCATGAGCCATGGTTGGCTCTGCAGTGCAGTGGTTCCAAGTTCTGGAATCACCCAGAGACTTTGATACCTTTTATTGTGGAAAATGTATTTCCTCTAAACCTGTGTTCAAGTCTCTCTGTTCATATATGCTTTGAGATAAAGTCTTGACATGTAGCTCAAGGTTTCTTTGTATTCAAAAATCTCCTGCCTCAGCCTCCCTAACGCCAAGATTAGAGATCTGTGTCACCATGTCTTTTGTGAGTTTTTCAGCCACCTTTGAGATTAAAACAAACATGAGGGACCGCCAAACACTTGACGTCAGAGCTGGAGACACAGCATGTATGCTCTCCATTCTGATTGTGGTCACGCAGTAGCCATGCAGATGACAGTTGTTCTGACTGTGGTCACACCATGACCACACAGCTGATGGGAGCCTGCTTACTCATAAAGTCGCCCCAGGAGTGTGTGATAAAACAGATTGGAGACCAACAAAGCTGTTTTCCAAATGGAAATTACCTAATCTAATGTGTATGCCTTTGAGGATTTTTTTTCTATTTTATGTTGATGTGTGTTTTCACTTCATGTGTATCAGTGCCTGCCTGGTGCTTGAAGAGGCAAGAAGAGGGTGTCAGAGCCCTAGGAACTAGAGTTGTAGACAGTTTTGAGCCCTTCTGTGGGTGCTGAGAATTGAATCCAGGTCCTCTGGAAGAGGAGTGAATGCTCTCAACTGCAGAACCATCTCTCCTGTTCAGTATTTTAATCTTGTTTAATATATGAGACAAAGTATTTTTGTTAATATTATTTATTTTTTAGATTATAATATAATCATACCATTTCCCTCCTCTTTGTCCATATAAGCCCTCCCTTATACTCCTTCTTGTTTTCTTTCAAATTCATGGTCTTTCCTTTCATTAAATGTTGTTAAATGCATATGTATATGTATATATATTCCTAAAGAAAACATGCTCAGTCTATATAATGTAAACAAAAGGCTAACCATTAAGTATTTTTTAAAACTATACAACAGTATCATTCTCCAGAGTTTGAAATTACAAACACTAGAGTCAATGGTGAAAAATTGATATTGAAAATAAAATACTTGTGAAAAAAATGCTTTCCTTAAATTGAATGAATTAATTTTTACATAAGTGTAATTGTATCAAGGACTTATTCCTGGGGCCATGGATTTGACTCGGTGAGTAAAGTGTATGCAATGCAAACCTGAGCACCTGAGCCTGGATCTTTAACACCCACAGAAATAACAGAACGTGGTGGCATCTACCTCCAATCCCTGCACGGGGCGGGGGGAGGCAGAGACAGCGGGGTCGCTGGTGCTTGTTGCAAAGATAGCTTAGCTCTAGCTGAATCGGTGAGTTCCAGACTCAGTGAGCGACACTGTCTCAAAATAAATAGATAAATAAGCAAAGTCAGTAAGTGAGAAGAAGCATGTAGAACTTTCTCTGGCCTCCCTACGTATCCCTGGGCATACAGAGTCACACACAGGGACCCTGCTCCATAGATTCTTTGGCTTGTGGGTTTATCATTCAGTACCATGATTTACATTCACCCACTAAAATGGGTCTGGCTAAATCACTGAAAAGACGCTTTAATTATAAACTAAAATACAAATAGACTCACTGATTATGCCCAGAATCAGCTTATCTATATGCAAATAACGCTGGACTTTGCCCCATTTGGAAAGATCCTCCAAATTACTGGAAACCTCTTTGGAACAGAGGCATGAGGGATTTTCCCACCGCTATTTCTGACCTTTAAGAGGATGGCATGGGTTGGGTCTAAGCGTGGCGTTCCCCTCCTGTCCTATAAGCTTCAAGAGATGCTAATTTTTGTCATGAGGAGAAAAGACATGCACTAATAATAACTAAAGTGTACCATACAATCTGTTTTTAAATCAAATGTTATAAGACAGCAAAGGAAACAAAATAAGCGGTATTTCAGGCCTCACTCCCCCTAACTACTGTTGCTAATTTGGTTTATTAAATAAATTTGGTGTTTGTATCCTATGCCACATGCTATTCTTTTAATTATTAGAAGTGATTTTCTATTTACTCATTAAGATGCACAAATTTAGAAAACAGTTCTGCAAGGATTATTAAGAAACCCACAGAGCCTGACCCTGTTCCCACTGTGATTTCTCCCCACAGGGGTGATCCTCCCAGCCTTTGCCACAGTCGCTTTATTATCTGTGCCTGTGGCTCTGTGCGCACTGTGGGGCTGTCCACCCTGACTCTCACGTCTAGGCATCGCCAGCCTCCCCTCTCCACAGAACACCTCACAGCCTTTGTTCCTTCAGATCTCCCAGCTACAAAGGAGCCCCCCCTTTCTCTTCCTCTAAGGAGAGCTGTGGTTGCATTTGAAATGTCTGAATTTCCAGGGTATGTATTACTGACATACGTTATTGTAGCATAGGTTACTGTCAGGGAGCCCTGTGGTAAAACCTTTAGTCGTGCAATATTATAGTTCCTATTTTTACAAAAATCTTTTCCACACAAGGAGAATAACATACCAGGAAGATATCTGTGTTTCTTTCAAATTAACATTCATAATCTTTGCTCCTTTGGCATATAGTTCTGAATTTTTACTACTATATAAATTAAGGTAACCAGGATGCAGTATACCTTACCATCCCAGAGTAATCCTTCTCTCCATTCCTCTGCTCATGTTGGACATGTTCTTGGTCCCCAGAACTTGGCCTTTTCTATAATGTTACAAATGTGCTTCCTTGCAGTATAGCAACTGTGGTTTCATTCATTCTGTGAACGGTTTCTGCTCTTCTCTTCATTTTCAAATTCATTTCTTTAAAAAAAAAAGTGTGTGTGTATCTGTGTGTGTGTCTGTTTGTCTGTCTGTGTCTTGCGTGTGTGTGTGTGTATGTATGTATGTGTGTGTGTGTGTTTAATGGTTATCAAATCTCCCTGGAAGCCATAGGTAGCCTAATAAAAATTCTAGGATTGTGTACTCAATACCTCACACTCAAGTTGTTGGTCTGGGACACCCTAGAAAAATACAAACTATTGCCATTGACTGTGGTTGTTCCAAGGACATAATAATAAGAACTTATACCTGAAGACATCATGTGCTTTAGTCACAGGATGTGGAGAAATGAAGTTGGTACTCACCATGAAGCTTCTCCATTCTGGCTCTTTTTCACAGCATTGGAGGGTGCTATGCAGGCTGCTGGTGAGGGGAATCAACAGTCTTATCTAGATTTCGGTTCTGTGAGCTGCAACATTAACTGACCTAGCAAGCAAGATGTGTCCATTGGTATAGTAAAGGCACAAACAATATGGGGGTAACCAACTACTTTCTGGTTGGATTTAAGACCCAATACACAGGAAGAAACACATTCCTGATTCTAAGCCTGTCCAAGAACTCATGGTTAAGAGGTTCATAAGCTCCAGGGATGAGTCTACTATTATTATTTTGATAAATTGATATGATAGCAAAACTGACCTCTAAATTGGTCTTTCCACACCCACAAATTAGTGAAACTCTTGTGTTGTAATCATCAGTTAATGCAGAAGTTGACATCTGGTCAAGGCGCAGAGAATAAGTCCCTTTGGAGTAGTCAGTCACACATGGGACATCTACATCACATCCTCTCCCCACAAATAAAAGTCATAGTTCGTGTGTAGAACAGTATCTTCTGGGTATGACAGGCCTCAGCCATTCGTGTTTCTAGCTTTGCTGGTTCTACATGTATCAAATAGCTCATCTCCACCTATGTGGTTGTTAAATCACAGAGGATGCACTTCTGCTTCAGGTCCTCAGTCCTCGGGCACCAATAAATAAGAGCCGACACCATGCATATCCCTGAAGTGTTAATGACAGCAGTGGGTACAGTTGTGCAGCATCTCTGTCCCTTGAGGCCCAAGTGCTATGTAGTAGAGGTAGAAGAGAGAAAACAGGTTCAAGTACATAAAGATATATCAGTGAAGAGAGGTGAAGACATTCGAAGTGAATATTTACTTCTGCGAGGGGAGTTATAAAGAAAGGGGTAGATATAGACGTGCTGGAGTGGTAGGGGCTGAAGATTAGAAAATGGGGTAGGGTCTTCACAATGCAGTAAGTGCTGGGGACAAGAAAGATGGGCTAGTCTCCAACATGGCACAGGCAAGAACTGTTCCTGATGGTCTCGCAGTGCATCTAATTCAGATGCAAGGGAAGAGAAAACCGGGAAGTTGGGGCAACAGGGTGTATTTGTCACTTTACCCATTGTTGTAACCAATGTAACTGAATGTAACCAAATAACTGAAGAAAGTAACCTACAGGAGAAGGAATTACATTGCCTTGAGGTTTGAGAAGACACAACTCATGAGGGTGGGAAAGACCTGTAGGGGGAGGGGGTGGCGTAGGGTTGGGCCTCTTTTCTTTCTCACATCTCTGTGGAAGAGGAAACAGGCTGGAAGCAAGCTAAGCTCTATTGGCCTCCTCCCTCCTCTCCCCTCTCCCCCACCTGCCTCCTTCTGCTTGTTTGCTTGGTTTTGTGTTATTGAGATAGGATCTCTAGATTTTGCCCTGACTGGCCTGGAACTTGCTAAGTAGACCAGGTTGACCCTAGAGAGATTCACCTGCTTATGCCTCCCAGGGACTGGGATCAAAAGTGTGTGCTGCCATGCCTGGCTATTTATCTTCTTAATGAAATTATCAGTTTTTAGTGTTTAACTTTGTCTGTGACTGTTATGGTCTTTTTTATTTCTTTATAGGATCTTTTCCTCTCTTGTGTTTATATTACTGAACGTAGCTACTATTTTTAAGTAGGTTTAGATGCACAAAGCTAAAGCAGCCACCCCAACAGACATGATCCCGAACCACAGTGGCGGCAGGAGACCCCATCCCTTGTCTCATCACGTACATGTTTGGACTTAACTTATGAAGAATCTTTGTCCTTCTTATTTTTTGTTTTTTTTTCACCCATCTTCTGCCTTCATTTCGGTATTTGAATGTTTTTCTTTTCCCATACTAATGTCTCTCTTCTGTGTGTTTGTTATAAGATTCCACTGAGGGTTTTTCACAGAGTACAATTTCAGGGCATATTTCGAACCTGGAGTTAAGAGTCCAACTTAGAGGAAGATGACCAGTCTTGCTGCAGGGCTCCTCAGAATGGGACCATCCCACAGAGGAGGTCAGCCTGGCCGCAGGGCTCCTCAGAATGGGACCATCCCGCAGAGGAGGTCAGCCTGGCCGCAGGGCTCCTTCTCATCATAGGGTCCATCACATGGAGGAGGTCAGCCTGGCCGCAGGGCTCCTCAGAATGGGACCATCCCACAGAGGAGGTCAGCCTGGCCGCAGGGCTCCTCAGAATGGGACCATCCCACAGTGGAGGTCAGCCTGGCCGCAGGGCTCCTCAGAATGGGACCATCCCACAGAGGAGGTCAGCCTGGCCGCAGGGCTCCTTCTCATCATAGGGTCCATCACATGGAGGAGGTCAGCCTGGCCGCAGGGCTCCTCAGAATGGGACCATCCCACAGAGGAGGTCAGCCTGGCCGCAGGGCTCCTCAGAATGGGACCATCCCACAGTGGAGGTCAGCCTGGCCGCAGGGCTCCTCAGAATGGCACCATCCCACAGTGGAGGTCAGCCTGGCCGCAGGGCTCCTCAGAATGGCACCATCCCACAGAGGAGGTCAGCCTGGCCGCAGGGCTCCTTCTGGATAGAGAGAAGGCTCCTCCTTTAATAGTGGCAGATGGAGGCCTGAGAAAAGGACCTCAACTTTTCTCTTTGCTGACGAGCACAAATTCCAGTAAGGAACGAGGCAACAGAGCGCAGCCTACCAACCCTTTATCTTTATAACAACCTTTTACTGTGTTGATGGAGCTCCGTTTACCTTCCCTGATCTAACCACACACTGTAGACACATTATCTCTTAAAACCCCACTACAGACTTACAGGGGAATTATCATAACGAAGACTCCATCAAAACAGAAAGTGGAGCCCGTGCGATAAAAGCTTTCATCTGACAGGCAGACAGGGACTGTGGGCAGGTGCCAGCTGTGACCTGGGTCGGTGTCTTCAGCCACAGTGACACACTGGGGAAATGCAAGACTCTTTTTTGAATTTTTTATATCTACCCCTTATTTTAGAACATAAGGCATATGCTTTAAATGGCAAAAATATACAATGCCTATTTACATAAAACACTATACCACAATGATCAAGACGAAGAAAAGAGAAAGTTGAAATGTCAATGTCTAAAAATAATGACCCATTCTAAAACAACTGAATGAACCTGTCTTGAGAAGCATTTATTTCTAGGGAGGAATAGCTTGCACATGATTGCCCTATGAGCAGACGTCATTCCTAGCATTGAGCCTGACCAGCCAAGAGTGCCCAGTCAGCTCTCCGTAACTATGGCAAAATGGTTGATATAGATAACAAGAGATGGATAGTTTTGGAGTCCGAGTCCATGATTGATTGCCTCACCACTCTGGGCCTGTGGTACACCTGCACATGGTGGGAATGTGTGCCTTTGGACCTGCAGTGAGGCCTTAGGATGAACATACGAGGATCATGTCTAAAACAAAGAACAGCGCAAAACATGGACTCCAGGAGCCAGAGAGCAAAGAAGAAGAAAAGGGAGGGCTAAGTTTCCCACAGCACCTCCAAGTGCTGTCATAAATTTGTCCATTCTATCATAAATTTGGCATCAGTAAAGACCAATTAAAATAGCAAAATACAAACTGGACAAGAAAGGCCTCAGTGGTGAGAAACACCAGCTAACTTCATTATTGCCAAGAACAAAGAAAGCCAACCGGCAGGCCATTCACCCATGAACAGGACAATATGAAAAGGTGTTTAACGTCACCAGCAATGAGAGAACCACACATAAAACTGACTTGGAAATTGTTTGTCCCTTGTTAACCTGAAAGAAAAGACGAAACTAATAAGCCCTTCCTGTCAGTCAGGTTGGAAGCAAACACCAGGGCTTCTGGAGGATTTGCCCAGGCGTCAAGATGATCAAAACTGTAAACAAGTTTGCATTCTGCCATCAAGTGTGGCTCAGCCGTATTTAATGGGAAGAATTAGATAAGTCAAAAAAGATAGAAGCACAATGATGTTCATTACAACATTATTTATATTAGAGGAAATTGGAATCGACCCGAATGTTCATCAAAGGAAATCTGTTAAATAAATTAGAAAGCATCCATACCATTCAGCTATTAAAAAGAGTGATGTCAATCTGCAATTGCTGACTTGGAAAAATGTCCAGGAGTGAATAAGGCTGAGTGCAAGCGGTCAGTAGAGCACAGTCCTGTGTTTGCACACATGTTGGAGGGAAACAGAGGCAGCAAAACCCAATGTACTATATTATTTTTGAGCAATAAAAAAATGTAAACTCCAGGTTTATCCATTGGTTCCTGGGACGTCACCAGCTCTTTCACATTCCACACATTAATGCTCAGACTTGGACAGTTTAGAGGTGAGAAGTTCATCGTATTTCTTCGTTGTGACGATGCTTCTTGTCTGGTCTTATCTCTTAAAATGGCAATCCTGTGGGGGCCATGGAGATGGCTTTGTAGGTAAAGTGCTTGCCAGGAAAGCCTGCGGATGTGAGCTCAGACCTCTAATGCACGTATAAAAAGCAAGACATAGCAGTGTGTCTGTAGCCCCAGCGCTAGATGGAAAAGGCAGAGACAGGAGGATCCCCAGAGCTCATTGACTAGCCAGTCTAGCAGAATCAGTGAGTTCTACTATCAAAGAGAGACCCTGTCTTAAGAAGACGAGGTGAAGACTGAGAACACGTGGCCTTTGGCCTCCACATGCACACAGTTCACACATACACATGCACACCTACACACAGGAGCACATGCAACACACACACACACACACACACTTATTCTGTAGTACAAATGCAATACAATATTATTCTACTTTATCACAAGTTAGAACAGCAATTGAAAAATAGATTCCAACATTAAGCAAACACTATGCTGACATGTTTAATGCAATGCTATTTGCCCTGATTATTTGATTACTTTTTATGACTACTAAGGTCTTATTTGGCAGAAAAGTTTTCTTTCTAGTGGAATATTAGACCAAATGATATAGTCAGAAAAGTGGGTACAATCACTGATGTAAGTAGTTTATGTGCCAAAGTGCTAACAAAAGCAGTGGACTTTTTATGGGCCCCAGGCAGGTGAAAGGCCTCCACATGGTTCTGTCTACACTGTGTGAGATTCCTCTGATCTATACCATGCTTATGGTTCCTCTGGTCTCCATCAGGAATGTGGTTCTTCTCCTCTACACTGTGGGTGGTTCCTCTGGTCTACACTGATGACATGTTTCCTTGATACAGCGCATCAGGGTCCTCTGATCTACAGCATGAATGCAGTTCCTCTAGTCGACACTTGTGTGTGCAGTTTTGCTCTGTATCTTCAAAAAAGTTCCTCTGGTCAGTGGTGCATGTGTGCAGAAACAGCTGGGATGCATATTTAGCGAGGTGCTCGTGCAAACACAGAAGCACGCCAGTCTCCTCATGCAGCAAATCTTATTTCCGATACAAATTTGAAAATCTGTGAAGCATGATAATATTAACTCTAGCATCTATGACCTCCCATAAAACAAAGGGGGATGAACGGGAGGCTGACGGGTTCTAATGATGCCTTCGGACTCTACTCGTGGCTCCCGTAACGACCAGAGAAGATTTATACACACTCTCTAGATATAATTAGACACCCACAAACCCGCCTGACCCTGCTGTGGTGGAGAGCCCTTCTGCTTTTTGTCTCAGCGGATGAATCAATACTCTCACGTCCCGCTGCTGTGAAGTGAAATTGAGGAAATGAAAATCGGATAATTTTGCTCCCGGTGCAGTCTAGACAGCGCCGAGCGTGCTCATCTTTGACAGGAAGATCTATTTCCAGTTTCTCAAAAGGCTGGTGTCAATTTTGAAACTTCTCCTGTCATCGATTTTCAGTTTTGTTTAAAAAGGATGCTTTATTAGGAATATTAGTCCCAGTGACCATGTAAGCTCACATCTGGTTTGCAAGTCAGCGAACAAGTATTTTGATTTGGGGTCTAGGTGGGTTTAAATTGCAATCCCTTTGTGCAATTACTGTCTGACCTGTGGTTACGTCTGGGCAGTCACTTGCACTTTTACCTACTAACAGGGATCCAGAACCACCCTGTAAATGTGTGTCAATGCCCACAAGGAGCAAAGGATGAACTTGCTCAATTATCTGACTCTCCCAAATGCTTTAGACTCTGTTTCGCTGGCGTTTTGTAAATCCGTATTCTGCCTGACTACACAGAGTTGTCATTGGGTGCTTGGGAGCTTTTAGATCTTATTTTATTTATTTTATCTTATTTTCTACCACTGGGAGTTAAATGGTGAGACCTCATATATACTAGATAAACACCGTACCACCAAGTATCATTCCAAGTAAGCTCTTAGATCCTAATTCTAAAGTTAGAAATGTTTTAGGTTTTGTTTTGTTCGGTTTGCTTTTGTCTGTGTGTGTGTTGAGGATCAAACCCATGGTGTATATATACTAAAACATTTTCTCTACAACTAATGTGAATCGTTAGTCTCTGCTTTAAGAAAACAGCCCATGCTCACTTCACCATTGACCTAGTAACAAACTGCCATCACCCCACTTAGTCCTCAGGCCTCATTTTCTGTGGGTTCCATTGCGGCTCCACTGCTTGACCCACCCCACTATCGCTTTATCCTTTAGCCTTCAGGGCTATCTTGGCACTCACCCCCAATTCGTTGGAATATTCACGCCATCGTTACTGATTTTTGCTTCCTTCCCAGTCTTTATGCTTCTTTTTCCTTTTTAAAAATTGAGGTCTTGTGTTTGTGCACTTTTATCCCTCCCACACAATGTTTGCTGATCCTTTAGGGTGTTGAGAGCTCTAGTCTCAAGTGCTAATCACACTCATGACGTAGCAAGCTGCTGTGTGTTTCATAAGAAAAGTATCCTGCTTCCTGTGGGTGCCCCCCACTTCTTAGGGTGTCAACTGCATTGCTTGGTATCACCCCTTGCTTGCAGACCTGCCTTGCAGGCCTTTGTAACTTGTAGGAATGGAATTAGGCTTGTTGCACATGACAAATATAATCTCTCAGCATCACATGGCTTTCCAGTATTCACTTAGGCAGGGCTCTTTGAGAAGAGATTTGTGCCTGGCGTACTTTTATAGATTTACTTTTATTTTATGTCCACTGGTATTTGCCTACATGTATGTCTTTCTGTGTGAGGGTGTCAGAAGCCCTGAAACTGGAGTTGCCCACAGGTATGAGCTGCCCTGTGGGTGCTGGGAACTGAACCTGGGTCCCCAGTGCTCTCCCCCACTGAGTCATCTCTCCAGTGGCAGGCTGTTGTGCTTTTATGTTCTACTCTGTCAAGGGAAGATGGTGCTTGCAAAAGAAACCACTGCAAGCAAAGCACAGGGTGTTTCTTCCCCTCATTTTTAGGTTCCTTTTAAATAAGTGGTTAAATCTATGGATGGATTCTCAAGGTCAGGATTCACAGGGCGGGTGTTTACACAGCAGGCTATGGGTGAGTAAGCGTGAAGGGAGAGGCTGGCACCAGCTACCATCCACTTTTTCCCAGGCAGATAGGCTTGAATTTCTTTTTTCCACAAAAAATATTCCCTGGCAGCAAGGAAGGACAACCGTGCCTTACACACAGTTCCTCCTGGAAATGAATATATATATATATATATATATATATATATATATATATATATATATTGCATACAAGTTACAGAAACCTCAAGAAACATGTTGCCTGCCAATCCAGGAGAACTGAAAATGATATCCCTTTTTTTCTTCCCATGTCCCTCTATCATGGGGCTGGAAAACAACAAAAACAAAAATCTCCAGATGCCGAAAGAAAAGGAATGAATTCTTACATGGGTCATGTGCATGGGCCTTTGACTGTGGGTCTAGATCACATGCATGGATAGAGAGCATGTACCATGTAGCCAGATGATGTTCATAGGTCGTGAGTAGAGATTGTATATGTAGGCCACGTGCACGAGCCTTGGGGCTTGGCTGCATTTGGACCTACATGAAATCATAAGCATGGCACTGAGTCTCTGTGACTGGGCACTTACTGTCCAGCTGTCATAAATTTGTGTAATTAAAGCTCTCGACCTTTCTCTTTAATCACACCCATTTCTTTACCTAATGCCCTGGAGAGTGAAGACCCTGGCACTGCACTCCAGAGGTGAACTGGCATCCCCCAATCCTGCATTGGGTTTGGGTTCCTAATTTTCCACCGTGCTGGCTGGAACCCCCTGCCCAGCCCCAAATCACAGAGACTTGAACGTGGACCAGCACATAAAAGGCAGCCACACTCCCCTGAGAGGCAAGCTGGGCTGCCCAGGGCTTGGACCTGAGGCAGATTTTCTTTCTCACCTGTGAGCCACGAAGCTCCCGCTGGGCACTGTGATTTACTCCACTGACATTTTCAACGCATTTCCATTCCTCACTTTATAGAATAAGGGCATCCTGCAGTCTGTTTTTATTGTGTCTTTTTAAACATCAAAAGTTCTGACAAGCCCCGTGGTTAAGAGCTGTATGTGTGTGAGGGCAACAGTGTTCATGCGTACATGCCTCGTATCTACGGAGTATACAAAGAATAGAAGATACAGTGAATATCTTCCTCAGTTATCCACACATTATTTTCTGAAGCAATGTCTCTCAGTGACTCCAGAGCTCAGAAGTGGACTAGAGTAGCGGGCAAGCAAGCCCCAGGGATCCTCCAATACCTATCTCCCTGCAGCACTTTCTTTGTTTGTTTTGCTTTGTTTTTTCAAGACAAAAAACATTGTGACTTTGGGGCCTGTCCTGGAACTCACTTTTATAGACCAGGCTGGCCTCGAACTCTCAGAGATCCGCCTGCCTCTGCCTCCCAAGTGCTAGGATTAAAGGCTTGCATCTTGCAGCACTGCCTTTTTCTTTTATGCTGTTACTATTAGAAATATGAACTTGCATCCACACACTAATGCATTAAATTCTCTTACCCACTGTGGTGGTGTGAATAGGAATGGCCCCTTAGGCTCATAGATTTGGATGCTTGGTCACCAGGGAGTGGCTCTATAAACAGTTGTAGCCTTGTTGGAATAGGAGTGGGCTTGTTGGTGCATGGGTGTCAGTGGGGGGTGGGCTTTGATGTTCCAAATACTGAAGCTGGGCCCAGTGTCACTCTTCCTGCCGCCTGCCAATCCAGATGTAGAACTCTCAGCTACCTCTCCAGCACCTTGCCTGCCTGCGTGCTGCCATGCCTCCCACCATGGCAATAATGGACTAAACCTCTGAATGTAAGCAAGCCCCAATTAAGTGCTTTCCTTTGTAAGAGTTGCCTTGATCACGGTGTCTCTTTGCAGCAACAGAATTCTGACTAAGAAGTTCAGTGAATCTGCTCTTCAGCCCAAGAATAGGAGCTGGTCTGCTCTTTACCATCTTTCCATGGAGATGAGGTGACAGACTGAGGCCATTGACACCATGCTGTGAGGCCCAGGGATTATACAGCTGTAAATCAGGGGAGGGAGCCTGCAGCAAAGTCCAGGCAGTAAGACCTCCACGGAGGAAAAGTAACGCAGAGGGCTGAGGGGAGCCTGAAACTTGGGCAATGGGCAGTCCCATCAGGACCCGAAGTGGTCCACTACTGACGGGATGGCTGCCCCTGAGTCCACTGAGTTCTTCTAAAACTAGAATACTAAATAAAATAAGTACCTCCATTCCTCAGGAGACCTGTCCCCTGAGAGTGGACCTCTATGAGAGAAGTGCAATAAAATGAACTTGTCTCAGTTTTGTGCTGAGTCACTGTGTGTGCGTTTTGTGCTGAGTCACCCATGTGTGGGTTTTGTGCTGAGTCACCCATGTGTGGGTTTTGTGCTGAGTCACCCGTGTGTAGATTTTCTGCTGAGTCACCCGTATGTGTGTTTTGTGCTGAGTCACCCATGTATGGGTTTTGTGCTGAGTCACCCGTGTGTAGGTTTTGTGCTGAGTCACCCGTGTGTAGGTTTTGCGCTGAGTCACCCATGTGTAGATTTTCTGCTGAGTCACCCGTGTGTAGGTTTTGCGCTGAGTCACCCATGTGTGGATTTTCTGCTGAGTCACCCATGTGTGGGTTTTCTGCTGAGTCACCTGTGTATGGGCTTTTTGCTGAGCCACCTGCCGTGTGTGACATTTGACACTCTGGCATCTTAAAATGTTTCCAACTCCCAACTTTAGAAAGTGTCTACCACACAAGTCTTCTAGATTCTCAGAATACAAAGAAGAGGGTCTTGAAGGTTTACTGCTTGGAATACAGAAAGTATGCTACTAGTCTGGCTTAGTTCTGTTCTGACCTCAGTACATGAAAGCTTTGATGATATTCCAACCTATTAAAGCATCAGTTTTAAAAAAACAATAATAAAGTAAGTTCCCCTACAAGTGCATAACTTCTAAATAACATGTGATTCCTTTACAACACGTTCATTATGTTTTTGTGTGACCCCTCTCCCTGGCCGAGATGTAGAGGGAGGGGCTCCTATCCTATAGGCAGTTTTGGGTCTGTGGGTTCCATCCCCGTGTGGTGACGACTCAGGATGCAGAACATTCCTCCAGTCACTGTGACCTGACAAGCTACAATGGCACAAACCGTTGCAGAAACAGCCTGTGCTTCCTACATTCCTAAATACACAATTGTGAGAGTCCAGAATAGCTCTTTGTGGACCATGAAGTAAATAATATGAATCTCTGAAAGTCCACAATGACGTGATTATGTGATAGTCTGTAATTAAAGGCTGTTGGGTGATATGTAATTGAGGCCTTTTTAAAAATTCTATCATAAAGTACTTTTTAAAACCATGACTGCAAAAAATAGAAGGGAATAAAACACCTCATTGGGATGCTTCAGATCTCAAATTGTAGAGACTTTCCCCATGCGTGGGTGCGGAACACTGGAAGGAGGCTCCCCCATGCACACTCTGTCATTCAACAGTCCCTGGGCCTCAGCACTCCAGAACCATGGAGTATGGAGGGACACCTGCTCACCAAGAGTATGCATCTAGATTTAGGGGTCAGAGAGAGGGGGAAAGATGTTCCTGCCTTCCCCAGGAGCCACCGGAGATCACCAAAACACCTGTCCCCTCAGCTTTCCCCACTGTCCCTGTGGATGCAGCAGTGAGCGGTGACCTCGCTGGGGAACAAACAAAGGGGATGGTCATGCAAGCACTGTGTAGGAATCATGAAGTAGAGTCTGGAGGGAGCAGTTCCAAGTTGTGCGGCTGTCTTCAGCACTTCTGTAAATTTGTTCTCTGTCTGGTGAGAGAGGATACCCTATCAAGCCAGGTTCTGTGGGAAGGACTGAGGTCAGTTAAGGAGGTAGCGCTGAGGTGATGACTATCAGTTGGTTTCCGGGGCCTCCCTGGCCTCTCTCCAGGCCTCAGCCAGGGTCTTTTCTCCCTGAGAGATCCTCTGAGCAGAGTCTTCTTCCTTCTTTGTCTGAGTCACCAAGAGCAGGATCAGGAGGAGTCATGATGTTGGGGAGGACAGCCCATGAGTTTGCTATCTGTCCACGAACTGACAGAGATGCCGAGGGCAAGCCCACTGGGGTGGACAGTGGCAAGGACAGCCTGTGAGTTTGCTGTCCATACACTGACAGAGATGCCGAGGGCAGGCCCACTGGGGTGGAGAGTGGCAAGGACAGCCCCTGTGTTTGCCGTCCATACACTGACAGAGATGCCGAGGGCTTTGGACAGAGTGCTCAGTACCAGAAGAATCACAGAGACGGGACTGAGAATAGAACTCAGCTGGTTGAGTCCTGTGAGGCAGAGTTCAGTCCTCAACTTTGAAAACCCAGGTACGGTGGTGAATGTCTGCAATCCTAGCTCAAAAAATGGAAGCCGGAGGGACCAAGAGTTCAACTCATCCTTGGATACATAGTGAACTCAAGGCCAGCCTATGCTACAGGAGATCCTTTCTCAAAATAAATCAATTAAATTAATAAAACACAATAAACAACAACAACAAAATTCTAGAGTGCTCAGTAAAGACTTTCTATCATGTTTATTTTAAATTCCTGTCTGAAAAATCTCACATTTTGGGCTCCTGCTGTCAGCCCTGAAGTGGCAGGATGGTGACCCACTTCCTTAATTACCCTTATGGGTCTCACAAACCTATACTCAGTTCTAATTTTAGATGCTCTGACTGGCTCTGCCCTACATGGCATCTCACCCGGGAGGTAGGGGTACAAAATTGGAATTCTGCTATGGCCCCAATTCCACCTCTGTTGGAGAGGACAATCGTCAGGTGAGGGACCTTGTCACCCCAGGCACATTCAGGAGGGTGCTGTGGTACAGGTCACCTGGATGAGAGGGCTAGGAAGTGCCCAGTGATTGTCAGGCTGGTGGGAAGCACAAGGCGGTGTTTCTGCCCATGAATGAAGAGAGCAGGAGGAAGGTCTATGCAATGAGGCAAAAAAAAAAAAAAAGTGACAAACACAATTAAAAGGGATCAGATTAAGATATGACTGAGCCACCCCTTCAACCTGCCTGGGGACTATGGTGCTCACCGTGGGCTCGGTTCGGTAGGACTGAGAAACTGGGAAGCTATTGTAATCGCTACAGTTTACTCCAGCACAGAAACCTTCTGAACCCAGCAGTTGGACAAATGAGGGTTTCCTGAGGGCTGAAGGGCAAAGCACAAGAAGGAAGGAGATGGCAGGCTGACAGAGAATTCTGTTGATCTAAAGAACTGTCAACTTCTCCTGTCTGAGGAGAGATGGTGATCACCAAAGTCACATGACTCTGTGTGTGAGTACAGGCACCATCTGCCAATTTGATTATGCAGTCAGATAGGGGTATTGTGAGTGTCCAGGAGCTCTGGCTACCAGCTGAGAGGATTCTGGGTAACATGAGCCCAGAGAGAGTCTTTTCTTCAACCAGGGACCCAGAATTGAGGAGTTTAGCACAAAGCCATTTGGAGAAACTGACGTAAGAGACCGTAACCGGGTCAGGTCAAAAAGTAGGGAGGGGAAGAGGGGTTGAGGAGGAGAGGAAGAGAAGGAGAGAAGAGTAAGGAAAAGGTAGAGATAGAGGGAGGGATGAGGAAGAACAAGAGAAAAGATGAGAGAAGGAGGAACAGAGAGGTCGAGAAAAGGGGGGAAGGAGGAGTAGGAAAAAAGGGGAAGACATGAGAAAAAGGGAAGAGAAAGTCATAGCTGAACTCTGAGATGCACACCCTCTGCCTGTGTCTAAGCACAAAGGGGCACATTTCCTCACAGTTTTGTCTTCCAGAAACCCTAAGTCAAGCTGTGTCTTCTAGGCTCATAGGGCACAAAGCTTGCTGATTGCTATGGACCTCTGAAGTTCTGTGGGACAATCCTTACTGGCTTCTAGCCCATGCCAGCTTCCCAAAAGCATAGGCTTCCTGGTCCATGGCAGGGAGCATAGAGTTACACCATTTATCTAGGCTGAGGTCTGATTGAGATCCACTTAAGATTCTGTGCCACTCGGGACTATCTAAGTGCTCATTGGTAGCTCAGACAAAGGCAGACTAGCTGTAGTACCTTAGTCTGGAATGTGCTCAGCCTTGGAGATTTGGGGACAGGGATGGGAGGCGGGTTCTGAGTAAGGCCGTTGGATTCTTTGGAACACACAATACCTTCCCGTATACACACCTTTCAGTGTCCTGAGACAGAACTCCCTCGGGCCAACCACTGTGGGGATTTGCTCAGTACAGGGGACAATGACACAGTAGGCTTTGCTGAACTGATCATAGCTTCTAAATCCCAGAAGTATTCAGTCGACCTGCCTATCAGTTCAATCCAAGAGACACGGAATTTAACACTGAACGAAGGATGGATATGTCTTTCACTCTGGGGAACAAGGTGTTAGTGAGTTCATCACAGTCTCTTATATACCACCTGTATCTGTTTGGAGGCTCAAACTCCAGCAGACATTACCCGGGAAACCATAGGCTGCTCAGGCCAGGGAATCAGGTCCTCAGGTCCAATCCCCAGTTCTATGTCAGAACATCTCCTGCAGTCTCCTCTTCCTCTGTGACCCCCATCTCCAACAGATCACTCTCAGCCCTAAATGGGATATTTCCAACTAATCCCTCCCTTTGGGCCTTAAGGAACCCTGAAGAAGAGGAGGCAGAAAGAGTGTGATGGTTAGAGGGGTTGGAGGACACCAAGAAAACACCTCCCCGAATGTGCCCAATCATGCCTGTTTGTTTTCTAATGAGAGACAGAAATGGAATGGATCTGGATGAAAGGGGAGGTAGGGAGGAGCTGGGCGGGATAAAGGGAAGAAGGAAAACTGTAACCAGGATAAAAAAAAATATGAGAAAAATCCATCGTCTATGAAAGAAAAGATCCTAAGATCCTAAGACATATTCTACATGTTCTGCAGACGACAAGGCAACACTTTACTAAATATGCTCGGTATCTCCCTCGCAGGCTTTTGTGTAGCCGTACCTGTGAGGGCAAATGTTAGATGAACTATACGGCTTTGGGCTGGGTCTGAAGGTAATTATCAAAGATGCATGCTTTGGGCAATGTAGATGCTCAAAATGAAGGTTCTCTGTAAGAGTAAAAAATAAGACATACAGGAAAACATAAGTCACCATAAGACTTGGCAAAATTGAAGGAATCACAACATAGAACCAAATGTGATCTAAACTGAGGTGAATAGGGAGAGGTAAACATGAAGCATATGGACAAGATGAAAACCCTGCAGTGTAGGCATGACTGAAGGAATGGCCACGGAAGGTCGAGACACAGGGTCCTTAGTTCCGGAAACTGGTTCTGTGTGATGCTAAAAATACACAAGCGTTGTGCTGAGTATTTGGACACCTAGTCTTTCTAGATTTTTCTGTATTTTGGCAACATTCTGACCCAGAGATACATTTTAAGATATAACTCAATATAGTATGATTTCAGGAAAGATCGACTGGTAAGTATTCAAATAGTTTGATCATAATCCTAAAACAGAGTTTGCATTTCTGTCAGGTGTGGAGCCTGGCAAAACTGTTCCTCAATTATTCTGTAGAAGCTCCGTCACACTTGTTCAACATGCTGTGGGACAGATTAGTGCCAAAGCAATGGCATCAGGAATGCAAGCTTCCTCTTTGCAGTGAAGCTGCATCTCAGGCTGGTCCTTCTCCACACACAGCAGCTGCTTGCTGCCAAAAGTCCCGGAGTTCTCCTGAGGTGGGTAGCCCAGTGGACAGGTTCTCCATGAAGTCGGCTGGATGATGGTGTGCCATTGTCACAATCACAAGGCCAGTCAGGAACATAAACACCTTCCTTCAAAATCATAATTTGTGTGACACACTCTTACCAAAGTGGTAACTTTATAAATTCATTTACGGTCACATTGTCTAGATTGTGTGTAAGAAGAAATCCCATGTATGTGACTTCCAACAGGAATAGGTATTTCATTTGAGCCAGGTTAATTTAGTTAAAAAACCCCTACTCAATCACTCAATAGGGCTATGAAAGAAGTTCTGTGAGTACAGAGATGGTGGGAAAGAAAAGGAAAAGAAAACCCTAAAATCCACTTTAATACGCGCTACTTTAACTCCCAATGCCTCGGACTAGCAATACACCCTCCTTGGGTGCACTCTCAGTGGAGCGGTTGACTCCCCTGCCCCACCTGCGCTGTCACCTCTCAGTGATCAGCGTTGCACGTGTTGTCACCACCTCTGGATGATCATATGACTAGGTCCAAATCCTTAATAAAGTGGATACACTCCTTTGTTGTGTGTCTTTTGTCACACCTTTGTGGAGTTTCTGAAGGGAAGTGGAGATTCTATTACGCCCCTCATAGCTCCGGTGCAGAGAAACGGACTGTAGAAAGCCCTCTGACATAAGATGCATTGCCCATACTCTTCAGCGACTAGCACAGTGACTCTTCAATGTCTTTGTTTTAAAATTATACTTAGTATTACTGTGAGTGTGTGCATGATTGCACATGAACTTGCTATGGCGCATGCATGAGTGTGTGCATGATTGCACATGTACTTTCTGTGGAGTATTTGTGAGTGTGCGTATGGCTACACATATACGTTCTGTGGAGCATACGTGAGTGTGTGCATGATTATCACAATATAGAACCAAACATGATCTATACCGACGATTGCACATGTAAATTCTGTGAAGCATATGTGAGTGTGCTCATGGTTGCACATGTACATTCTGTGGAGCATACGTGAGTGTGCACATGACTGCACATGTATGTTCTGTGGAGCATACGTGAGTATGCACATGACTGCACATGTATGTTCTGTGGAGCATACATTAGTGTACACATGACTGCACATGTATGTTCTTTGGAGCATACGTGAGTGTGCACATGACTGTACATGTACACTTTGTGGAAGATTTGTGCATCTCAGAGGACACTTAGTAGACTTGGTTATTTCCTTCCATCTTTTTGTGGATTCCAGAGATTGAATTTAAGTTGCCAGACTTGAGAAAGAAAGAGCCATTACCTTATAGGCTAGCTCTCAAGTCCCAAATATGACTTTTCAAAACATTACTTAAAACAGAAAACTGTGTTGCAACCGCAGCAAATTAAGCAGAGTTTAGTAATACAGAGTATTTTATAAACTGAAAAACTAATGTGGCCAAGGTGTGTGGCTCAGAGGAAATATATATGTATATTTTTAAGAATATACATTTATAAACTGATAAATAGGATTCAACTTCCTTTCATTTCAGTTTGTAGATTTCTTTAGAAAATGACCTTGGAACTTCTCCATAAACTGAGAAATGAGAGCCCTACATTTCTCTTTACAAGGGAATTGCAATCTTTCTGTTCAGGAAAGTGTTGAGATATTTGGAGTGTTTCCTCGACTTTGCTGTGCACATATTGAAGATTTGGAGCAGTCTGCAAACAGGAGGGATATCAGTGTCAGAAGAAACATGGCTGCTTGCAGGCAGAGTCATAAGCCAGTGTGGAGTGGTTTATGGTTTTCATTGCTCTGTCTAGCCCGGGGTGGACGCTGTCTGTGCATCAACTTCCCACCCATTTGTGTCATCTGCATCGAGAACACTACATGGGATTGAATTCTAAATCAGGCTTGAATCCCTAATTGTTGCTTAGAATGGCTTCAAAAGTATTTCACTGTGATGTGGCTATTCAATAAAAAAGCACTGCACACAAAGCTTACTGTTCCTGGGGATGTGTGTGGTGAGGGAGTTCTCTTAGGCACCTTGTTTTTGGCTTCACCCCTAGAAATGTGTGACTGAACTATAGAATAGTCAAAAATAGAATATTTTCTGTCATGCAAGCTGTGTGTCTCTGCCTCTCAGCATCATATCCTCGGGTTTAGGAAACCTGCTGGACTCCCAAGAGATGTTCAGGGTATGCGGGAAAGACTCGTTTTTATTGCCTGTAGTCGTTTGCTCTCATGCGTGTTTTACTTGAACATCAAGTTATTTTATTCTGATCCCTTCCTCCCTCCTTGGATTTTTTTTCTCAAAATTAGATGTAGCCTACATTAAACTTTGGGTCAATACCTTAGGCCCATCCAAACAGAGAGGACTAATGGCTATTGTGGTTTTAGTGCTCATTGTCCGTGTTTGTGAAGACCTGTTCAGAGTTTGATGAGTAAGGTTTGTCTCCTGCAGTGGTGACATCTTGTGTCAATCCATATCTTCACACCACAGCTCTGAGAAGATCAGTACAAAACAGGGCACGCACTACACAAATGTTCTCCTCTTCCTGGCACCAAATGCTGTGCTATACTCTTGAAGCCCTTCCATGAAGCTTCTCATGGTTTCAGCAACCTGTTTTGTGCTCACAACTGTCTCTTAGTCATATACAAAAGCTCTGTGCTCCCCTTTCCAAGCACAACCCTTGTGTGCACGGGAGCCATTTGACGATTCCCAGTGTTACCCAATGGAAAGTAGAGGTGGGAACCAGGCACTAAGCAGAGGGCTCCATAGGTCAAGGAACTTTTAACACAAGCATAAGGGAGCTGAGTTTGATTTTCAACACTCATGGAAATGCTGAGGAGATGTGGCTGCACACACCTGCAATTCCAGGACACAACAAATAAAGACAAGACATCCCCAGGGCAAGCAAGCTAGCTAAAGGTCCTGAATAGGTGGGCTCTGAGTTCAAAAGAGATACCTTTGCTCTGTACTGATTGTTAGTGTTTTAACAAATAAAGCTTGCCTGAAGATCAGAGTGCAGAGACCAGGCAGTAGTGGCACACATTTTTAATCCCAGAATTTGGGAGACAGAGACAGACAGATCTCTGTGAGTTCAAAGCCACCCTGGGCTACACAAAATTGATCCAGTCTAAAAGAGAAACAGGACTCACACAAAGATGATTCCAACACTCGGGATCATACACCTTGAATACCAGGACTAGGGAGGTGGAGACAGGAGTGATAGTGGGCAGAGAGAGAGAAATAAATATAAGGCAGGAGGAGACAGGAGCTCAGAGCAGTCTGAACAGGCAGTCTGAGGATGCAGTCTCAGGAGGCAGTCGGAGGAAGCAGTCTGTGGACAGGATCGCCCTGTTGGTCTGAGCATTGGTAGAGGTAATAACTCTAGTGGCTGACAGCTCTGCTCCCATGAACCTTCAGCTTCCACCCCCTGATAGCTGCCTCCGAGTTGTTGTTATTAAAGCCAATTAGAATTTGTCCTACCTCAAAATATCTGCAAATGTAAAATTTACATAGAAGCTGATTGCTCCAACCCCACCTACCTTCCAACATGATGCATCCTCCAGCCTGCTATCCACACTACTCAGAAAAGCACGTGGCTTTGTAGAGCTTGTGTGTAGATAAGTGGGTAATCAGATTGCCTTCTCCTGCCATCTCTGTGAGATTTGGGGAATTAGAATCATACCTACATTTTCTTGTATTAAACTAATAATTTGAGAAGCCAAGCAAAAGGGAAAAATGCTATATATTTCTATGAAAATAACAGTTCCTTTCTTTTCAGACCAGATTAAGGCAGTTTGTGATGAAAAAAAAAAAGAGATCATTCACCAGGGAATAGAGTATTATGATCCCAATTTCATAATTTGAAAGCTTAGTTTAAACAGAGGAGTGACTTGAAAGCTTTTCAGGTGTTAAGTTTATTGTCGAAATTACCAGGTTCCTGCCTGCATTCCCAGGGAAGTTGGGCTAGCAGGATGTTGGTTTGCCTTTTGTGATCCTCAGCTACAAATTGCTCCTCGCCGGGAAAAGCCGAAATCAAACGTACACATCTTTCTGATTTGGTAATGCACTTTCATGAGTCACTTGTGATAAATTACAAAGCAAGAGCTCTCAAAACGTGAGCTGAGGCTTGGCAGGCTCTGCTTAGCGACCTATCATTTGCTTTTAAACGTTGTGAATACCAACGAGATCCTTCCCTCGGCCTCACTAGGTCTACAAGCTCACTGCCTGACATGAAAGTATTTCTGTTTCTCTCTTCTGTGCGTGTGGTGGGGGTGAGCTTGGGGAGTCAGCTGTCTTAGAATTCTGAAACACAAGTCTGGAGGGCAGAGACAACAGCCTTTACTTTCTCTTTTCTGTATTCACATATTAGTTAGACTGGCTGGAGCATGTATCACACGTTATATTTAATTTCATATTGTTTGATTACATATTTCCATTTTAAATGATACACAACATAACAGTTCTTCAAATTGGGTACCATGTGATGGTTTGGTATATACACATATGCATCTGTATTATAAATACATAGATATATAACATTAAAATCCAGTCTAGTCTATCTCTCAAAACACATTTCATTTCTTAGTGAATAAGAAAAAAAAATTAAAGAGCACAAAACAACTAACTATTCTCTATCTTTGTGAAATGTAGAAGAGATATTGTCACCTAGAGTTGCCCGCACTGATTCTTACTCCCATGTAACTGTGAGTTTGCATGTATCCATCAGCCTCCTCTCTAATACATGCAAACCTTTCCACCACAGATAAAACCATGCAAAGGCTTCCCTTTTACATCTAGACAGGGATGCTGGCATTGTGAGGCTTCGGTGACACCCTCAAACCTCCCCACTCAACATGCACCCTGCCTGCCAGCCCCCTCAAGGCACCCCTATCTGCAAGCCCCATCCCCTCCCAGCCCTCCTGCCAGCAATGTCACTGTTCTTCAGCTTTCAGGGCAGAATGCTCTTCACCTTCTCCCTTACGTCATCTTTTTGAATGCTCTGCACCTTCTCCCTTATGTCATCTTTTTGGATGTGTCCAAACCTTCCTTACTTTAAAGTAGATTACTCAATATTAGAATTTTATGTAAATAAGTTCCTTTCCTTCGGCAAGCAATGCTAAGTGTAGTACGAATAATAAAAACCCAGAGACAGAGATTAGGGTTCAACCTGAAAACCAGAAAAACAAAACAGTCAATCCACTAGAGAAGTTTTACCACTACTGATGTGGGAGTGTCATATATCAATCTGTTGATTTCATTGGCTAAGTAATAAACAAACTGCTTGGGCTCATAGCTTAGAACATAGGTGGGTGGAGTAAACAGAACAGAATGCTGGGAGGAAGAGAAAGTGAGCTGAGAGATGCCATCCTCTCCTCTCCTGGGCAGACACACACGATGAAGCTCCGACCCAGGATGGGCGTAGGCTAGAATCTTCCCGGTAAGCGCACCTTGGGGTGCTACACACAGATGATTAGAAATGGGCTAAATTAATATGTGAGAATTAGCCTAGAAGAGGCTAGATAGAAATGGGCCAAGCAGTGTTTAAAAGAATACAGTGTCCGTGTAATTATTTCTGGTAAAGCTAGCTGTGCGAGCGGCTGGGGTGCTGGGGATGCAGCCCCACCGTTCTTATTACTACACACTATCAAGACTGGGTGATTGCAAACTAAGCCTCTCTCTCCTCCCATTGTATATTTCTTCTAGTGCTGGGATTAAAGACATGTTACTCCCTAGTACTGGGATTAAAGGTGTGAGCTACCACCACCTGGATTTGTTTCTTCATTGATCTTGTATAGCCCAGAGTGGTCTTGAACTCACAGAGACCCATCTGCCTCTGTCTCCCAAATCCTGGGATTAAAAGTGTGTGCCACCATGCCTGCCCTCTAGTGCCTTAGCTTTGTTATTCTGATATTCAGGCAAGTTTTATTTATTAAAACATAAATAAAATATCATTATAGCTAAAATTCTCCTATTTCCAGTGTCCAACTCCAGGGTTGATGCTAGGAGTCTGCCCTAGACTAGCCTGCATATCCAAAGCCAGGAAGATACCTTGGCCCTTCAGAAGCTGCGGGCCCCAGTGATGAACTCTGTGCCTCAAAGGACCATGGATGAACTCAAGAGGGACTGTGACAACTACAGCTTGACAACTAAAAAAACCATGGTGACCGTGCTCACATTTGGAATTGCATGGATGGGAATGACCACCATGTGTCAGGGCCACCATTCCACTGTGGTGGTATTGGGCCCCGGTAAGCCACACTGATCTTGATATTACATCAGAGTCCCCTGCTCCCATTAAGTGCAGGAGACATTCTCCTCTAGAGTCCTCTGTGGATCCAGCTCACTGTGCAGTATGAGGACTAGCTCTTCAACTGAGCTGCAAACCTGAGAATATCCAACATTAGAAGCATACAGAACAACCAGATGTTTCTGTGAGATGGAAGCCTAGAAGCAAGGCACGTAGGTCTGGAGTGGCCCCCACTATAGTTTTTAGGAACTAGACTTTTATTTATTTATTTATTTTTGTTCCAGCCTGATTTGAGTGGCGATGTCTTCCTTTTCTTCTTTTTTCTTCTTTTTTTAAATTTATTTATTTATTAAAGATTTCTGTCTCTTCCCCGCCACCGCCTCCCATTTCCCTCCCCCTCCCCCAACCAAGTCCCCCTCCCTCCTCAGCCCGAAGAGCAATCAGGGTTCCCTGCCCTGTGGAAAGTCCAAGGAACCCCCACCTCCATCCAGTTCTAGTAAGATGAGCATCCAAACTGCCTAGGCTCCTACAAAGCCAGCATAAACAAAG